>NW_013666345.1:383892-397409 GCF_000517525.1 Limulus polyphemus | reverse complement strand
CTGAAAGGGCGAGCATGTTTAGTGTGAGAGGGATTCGAACACGCGACCCTCAGATTACGAGTCGAGTGCCTTAACCACCTGGCCATGCCGGGCCGATTTTTAAGAAGTAGAACCAACCACATTATATTCGACATATCCATTGCCGATGACGCGTTTCGCTCAATCTAGAGTTTTTTAGGCAACTGGAATACAGTAGTGATCGAAACCCTACTAATATAAGCCATTTGTTACAACAACAACTGTTATGGTGCGATCGCCTTTAACAACCTAGTTAAGTATGATTATAATTAATTGTACTTCTCATAAACTTTAGTATTAGGCCTATTATAATTTTAAACATTACATTCTTTATCTAGTGCCATATGGATTTTCAAAAATTAGAAGAGTGTATAATAATAATATTCCACCCACGCTATAAGGGCCATATTCATTGCCATTGAAGCATTTCGATCAATTCTTGAAAATCCCTGAATAACCAGATAAACAGTGTTAAAAATATAATAGGTCTAATACTAACATCTGATGACAAGTATGGTTAATTATATTGAAATATTTACTTTTGATTTGATAATTTCAACAATCAAACTCTAGCGGTGAACTTTCGAAATATCTTTATATATATATATATATATATTCATGGATTATTTATCCGTAAAATTGAGACACATGTTAATTCTGAATTTTGAAAAAAACTATTTAATGAATGATTATTTTTTTCTCTGCAGAGCTCATTTACAAAGCTATGTGATAAATAAGCAAATATTGCAATGGGCGGATAATTAAAAAAAACTTTACTAGCAGTACTTATCAGATTAATTACTTAATATATTATTTCTTACACCATTAAACAAGGTTCCGCATCTCTCTTGGCAGTGACAGTGACATCTCTTGGATTTTTGGAGTAACTGAACAGCCATTGTTTGAATATCGACGAAAGTAAAGGTAAACTTCTGGTTTTTAATATCATGTGTTCTATGAATACGCAGATACACATACACCAACTTTGTGCGTTGCCTTCTTCCAGTTGGTTAATCGTGATACATTTTATAATCATCTTTTAGGTTGAATGAATAGTGAATTTTTCATTGGATTAGTGATATTTTTATGACGATTGAAAAACAATGTTTTCGAAACATATTTTTCAGTTTATAATTTTGCTTCACCGACAAAAAAAACCAAGCTTAATTCAGAATAGTAATATATTCTTTACGTTCTTCTACCGGTGAACATGTATGTCACGTGACCTACCGTACAAGTACCTATGTTCATTCTATGGGTTGGCGCGTGCGTCTTTTCCAGAACACCGCAGCACGAGAGTGAGGTTCTTTCCATTGGACATATTTCCACGTTGAACGGTTGTATTGTGAACGTTGTGGTGCAAAAGTGAACACGGTGTAGCGATCACTTCACTGGACACGATATTTAAAAGGGTACGGCAGTGATCAATGCGTAATTTAACGGGGGAAAATAAGACGGGCATCGATGATTGGCTGCTTTTCAGCACTTTGATCTCAGTAGACAAAACTGACATTGAAAAACGAATGGTTATTGTTACTATTTTATATAGTAGTTCATCCTTCTTTAGTTAAATAAAATTCAAATGGAAATGAATGATTATATATATCTTATCCAAATGACGAATTTTTACAGATTTCATGTTCGTTGAACAAGGTATGAATATTACCGATAATTCTAAGCAGTAAATTAGATTTCTGAGTGGAATCGGTGAAAATAGGGTTCTTAAAGGATCTCCCAATGCAATAAATACCAAGTTCGTCAAATATGCTGTGGTAATGGTGCGGTATAAACAGCTGAAATCATTCGTGTTAATGGTGGGGTATAAACAGCTGAAAACAATCGTGTTAATGGCGGGGTATAAACAGCTGAAAACAATCGTGTTAATGGCGGGGTATAAACAACCGAAATCTTTCGTGTTAGAAGACAACTTCCCAGGTGATACAGAACTGTAGTAAGAGGAGTTAGCAATCAGCCTGAAATGTCTCGAAAGGAAAACATCAAGGTAGGTGAACTATTGTTGTTGTTTTTGTTTCATTACAATACCCTACAATAGATTGTAGCAATGTGACACAAAAA
Source organism: Limulus polyphemus (assembly GCF_000517525.1). NCBI lineage: Eukaryota > Metazoa > Arthropoda > Merostomata > Xiphosura > Limulidae > Limulus > Limulus polyphemus. The sequence goes on along the minus strand of NW_013666345.1, from coordinate 395,315 downwards.
CATATCTAAACAACCGCGCAGGACTTCTGATTTTAGCGGAAGTTGAGACTCGAGTTTTCTTTGGACGTACAAGCTTTTTATTTTATTTGTTTTACTAAAGCTAGAGCGGCGAGAAAACAAATGGATTTACACCCTCGTAAGAAATTTATATTCTGATAAGATATAAATGCATTCACTTAGGATAAACGTTTGACCGTTCAGATGAATATTATCTCGCTATCCCCTATATCTGTCTTAAACTAAGGAAAACCAAGACATTCCTGTACCGCGTGACGTCACAAATCTTGGAAGGGATCAGTTGATGATATCATGCTGGGTATGATCGCTGACTCACGCGTAAACACAAGTGTAAATATCGTTTAGTCTCGCGGTATCGTTCTATGTTTGATCCACTTAAACTGGGATGGTCTATTTATTAAAAATGGTTTCTAATATTTTTCTGATCTTCTTTGCTCGAACGCATATTATGGTTAACTGTTTTGAAATTATTAGTTTTTAATAAACAAGTTATTCAGCATAAGGAACGTGCTTTTCAAATATTTAAATAAAACAACAAGAATGTTCACACTGGGTTTATTTCATTATTTGGGGAAATGTACCGATAGTAACCAAGATTTGTGCCTATTTTCTAATTAATGTATGAATTCTCCAAAATAAACCTGTTAATATACGAATCCCACACTCTTTTCAACGTGAGGATTTTTACTCAGAAATAAATGTACGGAACCTCCATAAAACCCTCAATGTATTACTCTCAGACGTTTTTCGATGTGCGGGTTATATATGCCGGAAACAAATGTATAAATCCTCCATAAAAAAAAACATTAAATGTACGAATTCCATCATATTCAATGTTGGAATTATACTTAAGTAAATGTATGAATCCCACATTATAAAACCCTCAAAATACGAATCTCACATTCTTTTGAATATGGTGAATCCACATAAAAAGTATATAAACCCCTCATAACAAACCCCGCAGTGTATATACGAATCCCATAGTTTTTCAATATATAGATTCCACACACACACACACACACAACAAATAAGTGTATAAATCCCATTTAAACATCGGTGTACGAATCCTAAACATGTATCAATGAATGGCATCCAAGCACTTATAAATGTACTGATCTCCACACTAATTTAACATTGCGTTTGTATTAGACATTTATTAATGTACAAACTTAAACACTCTTCCCAGACTCATCAATGTATTGAATTTAAACATTTAGCAATACATAAACTACATAAATCTTCACTCATTAATCAGTTTACGGATCTAACATATTTTCACACGCATATATTTATGGCTGAATCCTACATAGTTTACTCGCTTATCAATGCATGACTCCTTCACACTTTTCAAGTTTATTAGATTCCAGATCTGACATAATTTAGACATATGTCAAAGGGAACTAGTACACTTTTATCTATACTTATCGATGTGCGAGTCTCACATAGTTTACTCGCTTATCAATTTAAGAATCCTATATGCCACACATATTTATAAAATTACAAATCCAAATCCCAAATACTTTTGCCATTTGTATTAAGGCATAAATCAATCTAGTTCATATATCAGCAATTTATGAATCCCAGATAATTTATTTGCACTCATACAGATTTCCAGATACTGCACCCACTTGTGACTGTGCAAAATCTAGACTTTTTTACCCCCTTATAACTATACAACTCCCAGACACTTTACCCACTTGTGACTGTATAAAATCCAGACGCTTTACCCACTTATAAATGTACAACTCTCAGATACATTCCCCACTTATAATTATAGAACTCCAAGACACTTGGCCTCCTTATTATTGTAATAATCTTAGAAACTTTACCCACTTGTGACTGTATGAAATCCAGACGCTTTACCCACTTATAAATGTACAACTCTCAGATACATTCCCCACTTATAATTATAGAACTCCAAGACACTTGGCCTCCTTATTATTGTAATAATCTTAGAAACTTTACCCACTTGTGACTGTATGAAATCCAGACGCTTTACCCACTTATAAATGTACAACTTTCAGATACATTCCCCAGTTATAATTATAGAACTCCAAGACACTTGGCCTCCTTATTATTGTAATAATCTTAGAAACTTTACTCCATAATAATTGAATTAATCCCCAAAACTTCACTCTTCATAATTGTACTAATCCCACAAACTTAGCTCTTTATAACTGTATTAATCTTAAAAACTTCACTCCTTATATTTATACTATTCTAGAAATTTCACTGTTTATAACTGTACTAATCCCAGAAGTTTTACCCCTTATAATTGTACTAATCCTAGACATTATACCCCTTTATAACTGTACTAACCCCAGAAACATCACTTACTTACGATTGTGTGAAAACAATACACCTTATAGGTGTATTCGTATGCACTTTATTTTCACTTAATATTTATTTATAAAAATATTTGTCATTTAGTTGAAACTTTCATGGTATTTCTTTTCAATCTTACAAAACTTTGTTGTTGAAGAGAAAATGTTTTCTTCTTTGCCTACTGCTGCGTTAATTCTAACAAAATAACTTTGTGGGTTAATAAAAGGTATAAAAACTAGTATTTATTTACGAATATTTCATATTACTTCTGATCTCCAATTCAGCAGCTGACTCCTTTTCACGTTTTATTCAAATATCCTTGGCTGTGACAATCAGATCTCCGAGATATTATGTTTTGTCTACTAATTATTTTAGATATTACATAATACATTACGTACGCAGTATAGAGTTGAGATGGGTAATGTTTACATACATTATATGAGAAGCGTAAGTGCAATTCACAACCCTGGAGGAGAGTAAAGTGCTCATTAGCTGATGGAAGACCATATAGAATAAAGTGTTCATTCGCTGATGAAAGATCATATAGAATAAAGCGTTCATTAACTGATGAACAGTCATATAAAGTGTTCATTAGCTGATGGACGATCATATAGAATAAAGTGTTCATTAGCGGATTGACTATCATATGAAATACAGTGTTCATTCGCTGATGAAAGATCATATAGAATAAAGCGTTCATTCGTTGATGAAAGATCATATAGAATAAAGCGTTCATTCGTTGATGAACGATCATTATAGAATAAAGCGTTCTTTAGCTGGTGGTCGATTATATAGAACATTCTAACTCTACACAAGAGGATTATTTGAAGAGATAACCTCGATGTTCCTATTTATACTGTTAAACCAAACAAAATCAAACCATCAGAAACACTTCGTTTTCAACCCTTGAGTTATCTTTTAACTTTAATTGAGAGACAAGCCACTATCTGACTTATTTCCTTTTATACAGAATTAAGTAAAACTTTAACTAATTCTATTTTTCTTCTTTTTGACCTCAAATTAGATTTTACTACAAAGGTCATAATATTTTTCTTTACTGTCTACGTACTTTACTCCGTTCTTTTATTAACCTACATGTCTTTTTGCAATAATTTTTTTTATCCAGCGTATAATAATGATAGAGATAATAGCTACTGATGACTGTTTTTATTCTTTATTAAAACTGAAAGCTAATAAACAAAATAAGTCTCAGCAACTACTTTTCACACGTTAATAGCTACTTAAATTCGTTTTGCTAATACCGTAACAAAAACTCCTGTCTATACTTATCGAATTCGAGTACAAGATACAAAACGTTCAAAACGAAATTTCCAACAAATTTGAGCTTAGAACTACATTTCGTTCCATTAACAAAATTTTATTTCCTCAGTACTTCTGTTACAAATCTCATGGACCAAGCTTTTTTATTTGATTTTTAAAGCATACGCTTATACGTGTTTCTCGACAAAATGACTGATTATCTACCACAAAACGATCGTTTTGGAAACATCATTTTATAGAATTTACGTTAAAAATATATCTAAAACACCGTTTTCATTATATAGGATATGACGAAAAAACATCTTGTTTTTTAAAACCATTATCTACTACACAGTACAACAGATACTGAGTATCATGTAAACATTACATTGCAGTATCATCTCTATTTCACTCTCGTCCTACAAGGGTATTGCAATCGGGTCTGTGTGTGTGTGTGTGTGTCTGTGTTTCCACACGCGTATCTCACAAAGTAATAGACCGATGCACACGAAAATTGTACACAAGATGGGAAGTCAGTATAGAACATTCTTCCTCAAATTTGGTCCGGATCCAAATCCGTATCCGGATTCTGGATCACTTTTAATCTCTTCTTTTTTTAATGAGAGTTAGGGCATTTTCGCGGTTTTCGGTTAATAACTCTGTAAAGTGTGATCGGATTTGTACAAAATTTCATCGGCACACTAAGGTTGAGACTCCTCATCACACTACAAAAACTGATCCGGATCGTTGATCCTTCTGGATCTGAAAATGATTTTTTTTCTGAGTTTTTTCGAAGGTGAAATTTAACGTTATCCATTATAAACGCATGCAATCTCAAAAATGAGCGGCGGGGCGAGGGTGTGCAATCTCTCTGAAAACTTAACTATTTTCCGAGAGCTACAAGTTCGGATATTCTTTAAACGGTATTTCCTCCCCTACTATTTCTTACCCCTGTATTAAGTTTTAGATACCGTTACAATATTGTTTCAGAAGTAAGCTTTTCAAAATAAAATTTCCATAACTCGAATAATCTCTTAATGTCATGGATTACAGCCCCCCCCCAGTGGCACAGCGGAATGTCTGCGGATTTACAACGCTAGAATCCGGGTTTCGATACCCGTGTTGGCCAAAGCCCAGATAGCCCGTTGTTTTAGCTTTGTGCTTAATTACAAACAAACAAACATGGATTACATAACAAGTCAGACAATTTCTCTAGTATTTACGTTGATTACATATTCGTTTAGTTTAACGCCTGTAAAAACGTCTTTTTTGTTATAATCTGAAAGTGTTAGGACTATCCGACTACTAAGGGGTATTATAGCTTTTGGGTTTGAATGTTGACCCTATTTATCTATTTATTTTGTGTTATTTTCACACACAAAATAAATGGGCTTAACTCTCGACGAAAACACAGCCCTTTCTTATTTTCTTAAAACCTATAAAAATTCTTTAGTTTTAGGTACTTTTTGTTTTTTCTGCGAGAACGTATGGATCAGCTATGCAGCATAGATAACGATTTATGCTCGCGCGCGCGTGTTTATGTGTAGTGCACACACATTATTTAAATGTACGCAGGGATCCATCACTTCAATCGATTCTTTGGACCTCTGCAGGACGAATACTCGTTATTCCTTTCACGGGTTTTAGAAAGTTTTAGGCAACACATCAAAAACTAGACACTCAGCTTCATCACTTAAAAGTTGTTTCACGTGAAGTAAAGCACGTTTCTTAAATCTGTACATTTTTGATTAGTAAGCATCGTGTTGCCATGGGTACATCGCTGCTTTCGTAATTAAAAATTTTCATCTTTGCGCTTAACTTTTTATTGAAAGAAATTGGAATAATACCAGTGTTGATGAACTGAATCTCGTTTATGCAAGCGATCTTTGAACAATTATAATTAAATTATGCATTTTTCATAACGATTAACACAATCAATATGTCTTCCTCCTGCAATATTTCCGACAATACGCCTCTCCCCATGCTGTCTGTTCCTTCAGACACCGGCCAGACGTTCTGCTTCCCGACAGCTGTTGCCGTGAGACAAACTGGTACTACGTCGATACGCGAAGTGGGAAAAAAGTTCAAAATACTAGCAAACTGATATTTCTTTCTTCGTATTGGAAAGAGTTTTCAAACACGCAAGAAAAAATATTTCCAGGCGAAATAATAAAAACGTGTACGATGTTCTTTTTTTTATATACTGATTTTAAAACCCAGGAAACTCGCGAATTAGGCATTATTTACTATCTTATATTGGGATGCTATGTACAGTGTTCGCTTAGTGATTCTCCCATAAAGATTGCAACTAAAGAAAAAAAAATCTGCTTAGACGCGAAAGTCTTGTATGACTCAAAGCGTGGCGTTGTGTATTATAATATTTTTGTTTGAGTTTCGTCTTTTAATGTTTATTGATTGTTTGTTTTGTTTTGTTTTTGTAATTAAGCACAGAGCTACACAATGGGCTATCTGTGCTCTGCCCACCACGGGTATCGAAATCCGGATTCTAGCGTTGTAAGTCCGCAGACATACCGTTGTGCCACTGGAGGGGGGCGTTTATTGATACGAAGCAGTTTGATCGTATTTATAAAATCAAAACCAATTCGTTCTCACTAAATATACCGAACAACACTATTTATTTTCACGTAGATTTCTGAATATATAACGAACATTGCTCCAGTCTACATTTCTAATACCTAAGTTCTATATAGGAAACAATACATTTACATTGTGAAATACTAAATGTTATTAAAGAAATGGTGCCCCCAGTGGCACAGCGGTATGTCTGCGGACTTACAACGCTATAATCCTGGTTTCGGTACCCGTGGTGGGTAGAGCACAGATAGTCCATTGTGTAGCTTTGTGCTGAATTACAAACAAGCAAACAAAATCAAAATGGTTATAATATCTATATATTTGATTGAAGACAAAAACACCAATTCATATCAATACTTACAACGGATATTAACAATATGTTTGTTTTAGCCACCCCAATGGCTCAGCAGTAAGTTCGAGGGCTTATAACGCTAAGCATCAGGGCTCAATCCTTTAGATGAGCACAGCGCACGTAACCCATTGTGTAGCAAAGTGAGCTATCTGCACTGTGTCTATGTTAATCAAGAATCGAACACCAAATTTTAGGATTATAGTCCCTTAAATTTATCGCTAAGTTAGTCAGAGAGGGAAGAGAATTGTTATTTTACGTATAGGACTTCTAATATTTTTAACTTTGGACTCTTACTGGTGAGTACATCATCTAGTTATATCGATCTGTGAGCAGAGTTTTGGAATATATTGAGATCTGGGTATCAAACTTTCATAGGCTGATTAAATCTGAGTTTTGTTTAGAAATGCTTAAAACGCATAATCACAGGTTAAGCATTCTTGTAATTGGTTTATATTAAGATAAGTCGGGAACCGGCGACTGGATTCTATATCATAATCAGAAATCCATTATAAGCAACGCGTGATAGGTTTCTAAGTTCAGGACCTATGTCTATGAAACGATAAGGCGGAAAGAAGATGGCTGTTTTCTAATTCTAAGTCACGGAGTTCTGGTAAGATAAAACCAAAAGCAGTCTGCTGGTTGAATCCACGTCACGTGTTCATGACGTGATTAAAGCCTAACGTTGTCTGTTGGTTCTAGAATCCAAGTCACATATCCATGGAAAGATAAGAAGTAAAGAATACCTTTAATCACGTCATGAACACGTGACGTGGATTCAACCAGCAGACTGCTTTTGGTTTTATCTTACCAGGACTGTATGACTTGGATGCAGAGGGCAACCCCCAACGTTGTCTATTGGTTCTAGAATACAAGTCATATATCCATGGAAAGATAAGAAGTAAAGAATACGGTTGCCCTCTGCATCCAAGTCATACAGTCCTGGTAAGATAAAACCAAAAGCAGTCTGCTGGTTGAATCCACGTCACGTGTTCATGACGTGATTAAAGCCCAACGTTGTCTGTTGGTTCTAGAATACAAGTCACACATCCATGGAAAGATAATAAGTAATGAATACGGTTGCCCTCTGTATCCAAGTCATACAGTCCTGGTAAGATAAAACTGAATGCAGTTTGTTGAATCCTGAATCCATATCGAACTTCTTATGTTTGATAAGAAAGGAACAAGTGACTATTTTCTGAATCGTGGTTGTTTGTGTGTGTGAAATAGAACACCATAGATAAACGCATATAATGTACTAACACTGTATACTGTCTTTCACTCATGTACTAACACTGTATACTGTCTTTCACTCATGTACTAACATTGTATACTGTCTTTCACTCATGTACTAACACTGTATACTGTCTTTCACTCATGTACTAACATTGTATACTGTCTTTCACTCATGTACTAACATTGTATACTGTCTTTCACTCATGTACTAACACTGTATACTGTCTTTCACTCATGTACTAACATTGTATACTGTCTTTCACTCATGTACTAACACTGTATGCTGTCTTTCACTCATGTACTAACACTGTATACTGTCTTTCACTCATGTACTAACACTGTATACCGTTTTTCACTCATGTACTAACACTGTATACTGTCTTTCACTCATGTACTAACACTGTATACTGTATATTTCTCAATAATTGTACTATCGTCCTACCTTTCCATCGAGAAGTGATTATCAGCTTGGCATTTATTAAACGTCTAATTGGAGTTTGATTGAAAATCACAACAACCTTTCTTTGTATGTTGAAAATTGTCTAACGTTTATTAAACCAAAGGAGGATGCCTATCGATATATTTCCTATACACTAACTTACGTATAGGCAGTCATAAACTCTTCCTTAAAAAAAATGGAACTAGAGTAAATAGTTCTGTCAGTTTAGCAAGACCTGGGGACTGTATGTACACATCCCTGTGTGTTTAACCACTCGGCAACTGTCAGAGGTGATTATCCCTTGTGTATTTTGGATCAGAGGGCGTGCATATTCGTCTGAACACCGCCAGACCTCAATTAGGGATAGGAAGAGAAAATTGTAATGACATTTCTGACACTGGAGCCCACCTGCATCAGTGTGGGTAACTTGCACAAACATTCAAATGAAAACTTGCTTCGTCACGACCAAGGTTGTCAGAGTGTGGTGTTGATTAGTAGCAACCAAAGCAACCAAAGCAGTTTCTGAGTAAAATGATGAATGAATGTGAGTCATTGTACTGAACGATTTTTTTTTACATAGTGAAAACAAATATTTATTTTCGTAATAATTCTTTGGATTCAATTGAACATTTTTAAAAAATAAGTTTATCTAATCTTTAAAAAAATACTTTTATAAGAAACAGAAATTTTATATCTAGTAAAATCAAGGTTTTATTTAAAAAAAAAACACACACACTGCGTTATTCTTGTTTATTTGTTAACAAATATGTAATTCGTATAGAAGAGGCTACTCAGCTGTCTACACAAATTGCTTGAAATTATGAAATGATTTTTTTCCGAGTGTATTACTACAGAAAAAATATATAGATACGTTAGGCTTAAGTTTTTGTTGCAAGATAGTAATTTATACAGCATGAAAAGAGTAAAACAATAATAGCCAAGTTAGGTGAAAAATTAATCTAATTAATTAGGTGTTACGTGCATCACTCATATTTTCGCTTTAGAATTCTATAGTTAGTCTATAAGGATTTTATTTATTTTCTTCACAAGTAACTGTTTTTGTCTGTATTGCTTTCTGGACTAAAGACTCCTATTATTGGGCGAAAGGTCTCGTTGGCACTGGATGTAGCAGATATAATATGGTTGACATATTATAATATACTCTTATTTACTTCCCTCAGAATTTTCGTTAATAACTAGAAAACGCAAGACGAAAAGGAAAGAGACAAAAACAACCCCCTTGTTAATTGGAGGTAATTAAAGTATATATTTTCTAAGATTAAATCATGTCTTGAAGTTTTCATGTTACTTTGACATTCTAATGTAATTAAACTATGTGGGGTTAGGCATTACTGTTGCTCTCAGGTGATAATTCTGGTATGAGTTTAATGTTCTACTGTTCATTCGATAACTCGATTGTACGAATCTAACTCGAACATGAGTAGAGACAAGGTCAGGAAGTTCAATACATAACTGAGAAGAGTGTTATATGGGCGTTCTTTGGAGAGCATTACACGGTTAAAGTTAAAGTACTAAATACACACCAACCTGAATAAGACCTTATCATTTCCCGAAACTGATGCTGGTAATTGCCACAATTCAATAATGATGACAATAAAGCTGAAACTGTAAACAAGTAATAATACAAACAGCAAACAATAATACACCAAGAGTCAAATATGACCTAGAAAAGGTCAAGGATCCCACAATACAGGCTGACCTCAACATAAACATAGGAGGAAAGTTTGAACCACTCCTAGTGCTAACTGACTTACAGAACGTTGCACACGGATTTAGTCAAGGTAACATAGAAAAAGAAGAATATTTGTTTCAAAGAGCTAAGAAAAGAATCAACCATGGATAAAAAACAAAATATTGGAAATATGCGATACCTGACGATCACTGAAAGCTAAATGTTTTCATCCAGAATCTGGCAGTCTCAATTGTAAAAGAAGCTGAGAGGGATTTGAGAAAAACGTTTTGATTTAGAATCTCAATTACAGGAATGTGAGAAAGAAGAGTGGTTTATAGAAGGTGTGAAGAAATTCCAAACGGTTTGAAAGCAACAACAGCAAGAAAGCATTTGAGAGCTCGAAGAAGATGATCAAAACACACCAAACAAGAACAATGGCAGAGAAAGTGAAAAGTGAGAAACTGTTTACTAAAAACAACACAATACATGAATTGGCAAAGTACGCAAAGAAACTTTACAACTACAGCATCCAAACGGGGGCCCGCAGTATTTGACCAACTAGAGAAAGAAGGACCTGGAAGCAATGGAGAGGAAGATTCAGGCTTCTCAAGAAAAGAACTACAAGAAGCCTGAAGAATGGGAAAGCAACTGAGGTAGACAACCTACCTGCAGAACTCTTGACGACAGGTGACAACAAAACAAGCATGCTTCATAAATTATGCAACATGATATGGAAGAAAAAAAACCTTGCCAACCCAAAGGACGAAGTCAGTCATCATTTCCCTTCTTGAAAAATGGGAATTTCCGTCAATTCACGAACTATCATACCAGCAGTTTCATCAATCATCCAAGTAAAGCACTTTTAAGAATAATACTAAACAGACTGACGTCTCAAGTAGAGACCTTGTTTACAGAAGAGCAAGATTGGTTAGAGCGGGGACAAGAACCACAGAGAAAATCTACAACATCCAAGTACTGAGTGAAAAGTACCGTGACCACCAAAGAGAAGTTCATAGACTACAAGAAAGTTTCTGTAGGGTGTGGCACAAAGCACTTATAGAAGATCTTTACAGCAATGCGAGTAGTGGAGTGCCGGTCGACAACAACATCGTCGAATGACTTGCGGCTTCAGTAGGAGTACGTCAAGATTGCCTGCCATCATCATGTCTTTTCAACCTCTTCCTCGTACAAATCATGCCTTAGAGTGTCTCATACGAACTGTATCAGTTGGAGGATGAAAGATCAACAATCTGTTTCTTTCTGATGACATCGATCTGATAGCAGGAACACCTGGTCAAAGATGAACAATCTGTTCCTTGCTGATGACATCGATCTGATAGCAGAGACACCTGGTGCAAGATAAACAATCTGTTCCTTGCTGATGACATCGATCTGATAGCAGGAACACTTGGTCAAAGATGAACAATCTGTTCCTGCTGATGACATCGATTTGATAGCAGGGACACCGTGGTGAAAGATAAACAATCTGTTCCTTGCTGATGACATCG
>NW_013666345.1:379626-382892 GCF_000517525.1 Limulus polyphemus | reverse complement strand
GCAGTCAAAGATGAACAATCTGTTCCTTGCTGATGACATCGATTTGATAGCAGGGACACCTGGTGAAAGATAAACAATCTGTTCCTTGCTGATGACATCGATCTGATAGCAGGGACACCTGGTGAAAGATAAACAATCTGTTCCTTGCTGATGACATCGATCTGATAGCAGGGACACCTGGTGAAAGATCAACAATCTGTTCCTTGCTGATGACATCGATCTGATAGCAGGGATACCTGGTGAAAGATGAACAATCTGTTCCTTGCTGATGACATCGATCTGATAGCAGGGACACCTGAAGAGCTTCAAAAACTTACAAAATTGTTAAATAAAACTGCAAAGAGCTATGAAATGGAAATATGTGCTGAGAAAAGTAAAATGATGATAACCTCCAAGATCAATGTCAGCAATGTTGATGTGAAGATCGGCAATGAAAAACTAGAATGAGTAACAGGTTTTAAGGTTTTCATTATCTGGGAGCCACCATAACAGAAGACTTAACATCCGAAAAGGAAGTCAAGACCAGAATAGCCATTTCAACCAGTCAACTAACAAAACTAAATAAAATTTGGACATACATCAATATTGCACTGAAGATATAGTTTCATTTGCGATGGTCAATCCTACGATGCTTTATGGCTCCAGACAAGAACGCCTAACAAGAAACTAGAGAACAGAATTAAAGTATTTGAAATGCATTGCTTTAAGAGACTACTGCGTACCTCATACACTGAGTACCGGACCAGTGAGTCTGTTAATCAGCAAAACATTTAAGAAATTCAAACCTTCGAACTGTTGTTAGAGAGTGTGAGACGAAGGAAGCAGCAATGATTTGGACACATCACGAGAAAGCTCGACACATTACGAGACGGCTGGACACATCACGAGAAGGCTAGACACATTACGAGAAGGCCGGACACATTACAAGAAGGTTGGACACATCACGAGAAGGTTGGACACATCACGAGAAGGCTGGACACATTACGAGAAGGCTGGACACATCACGAGAAGGCTGGACACATTACGAGAAGGCTTGACGCGTCACGATAAGGTTGGACACATCACGAGAAGGCTGGACACATTACGAGAAGGCTGGACACATCACGAGAAGGCTGGACACATTACGAGAAGACTGGACACATCACGAGAAGGCTGGACACATCACGAGAAGGCTGGACACATTACGAGAAGGCCGGACACATTACGAGAAGGCCGGACACATCACGAGAAGGCTGGACACATCACGAGAAGGCTGGACACATTACGAGAAGGCTGGTGATAACTGGACGCGAATCAAGGAACCTCATCTCCGCAGTTTGGCAAGTAAACGATTGAGCTGCACTCGGCCCACATCGTGCTTGAACAAAAGTAACAAGCCTATTGAATCCACGTTCCTTTCTAACCATCTAACTGAAACGCTCTAACTGCTTTCTCTATTCTCAATAATAACAAAACAAAAGAACTTCACAAAGTTTCACGTGACTATACTGTCTCTCGTTGTATTTGCTCTTCCAGTTTCTGTGAAAATTCAACATTCAGAAGGGGCAGTTTCGATTTAGACACAGTACTGCTTATGAACCAAGCTATATACCTCGCACACTATTAGGATTTCTGCAATAAATCTTAATAATAAGGTTGTTAAAATTGTTAATTTAAAAAAGGGGAAGAATTCTTCGTAGTTCATGATAGAAACAAAAGAGATACAGAGAATTGCTAGAATGTGGAATTAGATTATGTTGAGAAGAAGAACTAACTTTAGTTAAGATCCTTTCAGAAAATTGTGCATTCTCTAAACGACGAGGAAAAATGCATTTGAAAAGATTTACATTTGAATGTATCATAGAAATTCTGCATATATCTTGTTGCAAGTAAATATTTTATAATAGAAATGCTACATATATCTTGCTGCAAGTAAATATATTATAATAGAAATGCTACATATATTTTTGCAAGTAAATATTTTATAATAGAAATGCTACATATATTTTTTGCAAGTAAATATTTTATAATAGAAATACTACATATATCTTTTGCAAGTAAATATCTTATAATAAAAATGCTACATATATTTTTTACAAGTAAATATTTTATAATAGAAATGCTACATATATTTTTTGCAAGTAAATATTTTATAATAGAAATACTACATATATTTTTACAAATAAATATTTTATAATAGAAATGCTACATATATTTTTTGCAAGTAAGTATCTTATAATCTGTTTGGTTAGGTTTCCGCTGTACCAAGACTTTTCTCGATGTATATCATGAAAGATCACATTTTCTTTTCATAAATAAAAGTTTATTTTCACACAAGAAAATAAGAAATAATAATAATTCGCATTTTAATGCACTTATTTCTTTATAAAAAATAAGGAATTTTAAAAATGGCATTTATCTATCCAGTAATATTTATACACGATCTCAACTACTGTGTGAAAAAAAAATTGCATAGAAGTGAGTCACATATGATGAAAAGGCCAAAGGTGTAACAGAGATCAATGGATCAAAGATCAGTTTCACAGCAGAGTATAAAATCATTGCTTATGATAACAGTCTATGAGTTTCTTATTTTATTTCCAAAATACAAAATGTACTTGAAACGTACACTTGAGGTATACATAACGTATTTCTTGACCTCTAAAGGGATTGCACGGGATTGAAATTGCTCTCTAACACGAACCAATCCTAGTGAGAGCGAGGTCATGAACCTGTCAAATCATGTTGTTGTTGTTTTTCCCTTTTCGTTTCTAGAGATACGTTGTTTAAAGCTGAAAAAGTTTTTAATCTCTCTTTAACGTTAACGTCTTAGTTTGTTCTATAATTGTTAATGAAAACTTAATTCCTTCTGAAAAGGTTTTATACGTATTTTAGTTACTTATAAAGCGTCTTGACGCGTCTTTACTGAACTAAATTTTTTTGTTTTTTACTTGTAATTGTTCTGCTTCGCTGCATTCTTTCTGTCTTCGAGTGAACCAGGTTTGTTGTAAAGAGTTTGAGTCAGAGATTTGATTGTGTCGAACACGTCCACGGCTGATTAACTGGCTTCGAACAACGTGAGAAGTAGAAGAGCTGTAACAAAATTACGGATTTAATTTCGTTCTGAAAAAAAAAAGAAAAGAAAGAGAGATTTAAGTGAAGACTCGAGAATGGTATCCGGTGGCTCAGCGGTAATCTTGAGGGCTTATAACATAAAAATTAGGGACTAAATCCTGCGTTAGATACAGCACAGTTAGCCCATTTTGCTGTTTTGCTTAACAACAAAC
>NW_013666345.1:377871-379191 GCF_000517525.1 Limulus polyphemus | reverse complement strand
CTCAGGGCTTATAACGGTAAAACCTGGATGTGATCCGTGTGATGAGCACAATACATATAGTTCATTGTGCAGATTGTGGTTAAAAACAAACAAGCCTAAAGAATAGTTTAAACTTTAAAAAAACACTTATTTGAAAAATATAACGATTTTAAAGAAGATACTCTTTTTCATAAAGAAGAAAACATTGAGATCATGTTTAGAAGAGAAATGATCAAATTTACTGCCACAGAGATCTGAGGAACGAACAATATATTTTCAGTAGAGTGAAAACGAAGTGTGAACCTTCCAGAACAATGAGCGAGTACAGGAAGAGCGATAATGGGGTCTTAACTCACCTGAACGTGATAAGAATATTTTTTCGTGGATTATTGACTTCAGAAATCGATACCCATACAGTCTGAAAACTAGAAAAGACATAATAAAAAGGAAAATATTTTACGACTGCTACTCAAACTATTTTGTATGTTGAATTTTGTTGGTATTATTTATTTTCTAGTGTATATATATCGATTGTGGACTTTTTGCACTAAGATTTCAAGTTTTATATTAAATGAGTTAGCGGTATGCACACATTCCTGATTTTCCAAAACACCGTGCTATAGGTAAAGTAAAACTTATTTCCATATGCTAATACACGGCGTAGACGCAATGCATGGGCGATGTGTTTAGTTTGTTTGTTTGAGCGTAAAGCTGCACAATAGGCTATCTGCCATGTGGCACGTGTTTAACGTCTAATTATTGACCGCTGGACACTTCATTGTTACCCTTTCGGAGGAAGAATATTTGAACAGCAAAAGAGCAAAGAGATACAAAACCCTTGGCACATCAATTTCAAATAAGTCTATTTACAATATAGTGAAATAACATTGGTAAGGGTTGATTGGTTGTTCTTGGTTGGTTGGTAGTTCTGGGTTGGTTGGTTGGTCTGGGTGTTTGGTTTTTCTGGGTTGGTTGGTTGTTCTGGATTGTTTAGTTGGTTGTTCTGGGTTGTTGGTTGGTTGTTCTGGGTTGGTTGGTTGTTCTTAAGCCCACGGTTACACAATAAGCTATCTGTGCCCTGTCCACCACGGGTATCGAAACCCGATTTTTAGCGTCGCAAGGCTGCAGACTTATCGTTTAGCCACTGGAGGGCATTGGTAAGAGAAGGATATCGCTCACGTGGAATATTCTAAATCCCGAGGTGTTACTTTATGTAGCTTGATCAGTCAAGTGGTTTATCTAATGATTCATGGAATAGTTACATTGTGTATTCCTTCTCTTAGTGTTGCCTTGTGGTTGGCACCATGGAATAGCGACATTTCCGCACTTTGATGCCTCCTT
>NW_013666345.1:371467-376949 GCF_000517525.1 Limulus polyphemus | reverse complement strand
ATAGTTAAAACATTTCTATAACACCACATAGTAGTTTAAAATCTGTATAAAACACTATAACATCCTATGATATTTAAAACCATTTTCGCCCCCTTGAATTTTCAAAATATCCTCCCAGTGGCACAGCGGTATGTCTGCGGACGCTAGAATCCGGGTTTCGATACCCGTGGTGGGCTGAACACAGATAGCCCATTGTGTAACTTTGTGCATAATTACAAACAAACAAACAATAAAACCATTTTATAACATCCTATAATATTTAAAAACCACTGTATAACATCCCACAATAGTTAAAAACCGGTCTAAAGCATCCCATAATATTTAAAGTGCACTCTATAACATTCCATAATAGTTAAACCACTCTATAACACTTCGTGGTAGTTAAGAACCACTGTATAACATCTCATAATAGTTAAAAATTCACATTTTTGTTGCTAAGCAACATAAAAGCCGATGTTGGAACGCAGCATTAAGAAAAGACAGACACTGGCTTTTTGTATGTATTAAACTTAAAAACAAAAATAGAATTCATAAAATATAGAATTGGGGTGAGCAATATGAGCATAATATATTAAGCTTTAGAATCTAAATTGTGTAGCTTTGTGCATAACTACAAACAAACAAACAAAGTCTGACTTCGGTTGATATATGAGTAATATATCTTTTATACGGAGGTTCTGTTCATCACTGGCTCTTGTAAAGGTATTATCCCTATCCCTGTCCTGTGCATCGCATATGATTCACAGGACATAATGCTAAAGTTCCTGAATATCATATGTGATACATAGATAGCTACATTTATTTGATATGCAGCTGATGCTCGTGAACGTGTCAATAGGAACTGGTTGTTTTGGTTCAACGTATGAGCTTAGAAGAGAACTTTATATGAACATCACATGTGGCGGTCAAAAAAGCATGTGAATAACGCTAAGTTAAGTTACTTTCACTCAAGAGAAAATGTAAACTTAGGCTTTTTAGATGTTAAAACTCCCTATTCCACTTTCATTTAAGAATACAAGAAGGCTATGCTTCATTCATGCCTACTTGGGTAAGTAGTCAAACAAAAGTATCAATAAAAAAAGCCATTAAATGACCTAAAACAAGGAAAGGGTTAAAACAATTTCAATGGACGAACATGTCAGACTCATACAGTACAGTTGATTTATTCTCAGGCCTTATATTTGCATCTTCATTCTTCTGATATTATGCACTTTAATACAATTTTACAAATTGGAAGGAAGAATAAAATGGATTTTTGTATGGAAGAACTTGAAAGTTACTTTGTGAAATATATGTATATATATATATGTGTGTGTGTGTGTACGTATGTGTATACCTATTACCGAAAATGGTCAAGAAATTATTAAAATTCGTAAAGTTTACAGTCTACGACTCAACATCTGAATTACCTTTAGCATATAAAAAATAGTTTTACTTTACTGTGTCACCAAGACGACTGGGTTATAGAAGATAAATGTCGTATCTGTTGTATATTAATATCCCATGTCACTAAAACAAATTACACTAGAAACTAAGTGTTACCCCCAATGGCACAGCGGTATGTCTGCGGACTTACAACGCTAAAAACCGGGTTTCGATACCCGTGGTGGGCAGAGCACAGATAGCTCATTGTGCTTAAGAACAAAACAAACAAACTAAGTGTTACATGGAAACTTTTTTGAGCATTTAGAGTGAACATTTAGAGAAATTACCATGGTTCCCTGTAATGCAAGTGTCATAACAACAACAACAAAAAATAATATATACTTTTAAACTTTTTTCCTTTTTTTTTCTTTTGTTTGAAGATAAGCACAAAGCTACACAATGGGCTATCTGTGCTCTGCCCACCACGGGTATCGAAACCCGGATTCTGACGTTGTAAGTCCGCAGACATACCGCTGTGCCACTGGGGGGCTTTTTTTTTCTAATCCCAGTAACCTCCAAAAAATTAAAATTGTTAGAGACAAGTAGTAATAAGCGATTTTAAAATGCAGTTGAAATATAAGGTTAAAATTTCGCAATGCGGAAGTCCGCGTTCACTCAGCAAGTGAGCAACTGGCACATAGAAAGATTTTACGTTGTTTCCATGGTTACTTGTTTCCATGGATACTGATTTTACCATCTTCCGGTAACTTTAACAAGTTACTATAATGTCGCACTGGGAGATTTTGATTTA
Organism: Limulus polyphemus; assembly: GCF_000517525.1. Classification (NCBI taxonomy): domain Eukaryota; kingdom Metazoa; phylum Arthropoda; class Merostomata; order Xiphosura; family Limulidae; genus Limulus; species Limulus polyphemus. Next base: position 374,773 of record NW_013666345.1, on the reverse strand, counting down.
CATTAAGGTTTAAAAATAAAAATAATTTACTTGGAAAAAGAAACTTAAATAGGGAAAAATCAGATTTGTTCAATAGCACTTAAAACAATTTGTTTTAAGTTTTTCCAGTCTGCATTTGAATTGGATTTCTATTTAGAAGATTACTAATGGCAACTATATGAGTAGCTACGTTAATCCCGTACCTAGCTTTACATACACTTCAAGGTACATATTGCCAGCTCAATACACTTCTAATTTAATTTAAAGTGAAGGTGATTCGTTCACTTGGGTAGTAAAAGTGGTTCAACAGCCTCGTGTTCTGCAGATGTGCTAGAATACTTTGGAACATTTGCTCATATGTACAGGGTGTTCTTAAAAGCCACTAATCAATTATATTATTTCTAAACAGTTTTTGTTAAAATATTTCATTCAGTTCGACAAATTTATTGAAAACGTTTAAATGGCAGTCAGGTAGTATTCGATTCAATTTTGAGGTTAATTCAAAGGTTAAGGTTAGACCAAAAGTAATCATATTTCCAAAAGGGAATTTAATAGAAGATAGAAATATATCAATATTATTTGACTAAAGTCTTTGTGTGTGTCCGCTAATAACTGACGAACTGCTGGACCGACTGTCACCAAACGTGGCATGTATCTTTAGGGCTCCCCAGGGAGTGACATAGGGGCAACGATTTTTTGTGGAATTACTGGGTATTTTTTTTAGTGTAGTGCGAGGTTTTCTAGTAAGTATTGGACTAAGGAACGTTGTTTGTATGATATAAGTCTGACATTCATTTTCAGCCCATACGAGGGTTGTGTAACCACGGTTGAAGATCCTAAAACTTTTTTAAAACGATTCAGACAGTCGAAGTAAAAATGTTGGAAAAATGAGCAACTTATACAATGACTAAAATTCTCATATCAACTTTACATTTTCACTTCGGACTGACACCTCGTTGCTCAGCTATAAGCAAGGTACAATTATTAGAGCTTCACCTTTCCTGGAGTAACATGAATAAGTAAGATGGTCTGTTGTACAGCAGAAAAACCTAACAAATCGTCATTGCAGATATGCTCCTGTATTGATTTAAATATCAACACATACATATGTTAGACCAACGATTCCATAATAACGTAACGTAGACTCAATAACGTGGAATGATTGGGATTTTTGTTTTTGTTTGTTTGTTTTATCCGTGTATCTATCTCATTTCAATCAGTTTATTTAGTTTCTTTTGGTAAATTCGTGCTTCTCAAGTACTATTTAAATCAATATCCTTCCCTACTTTTGAACTAATATGTTAAAAGGCAAGGCAGATAGTGAACAGTATCTCATGTTAACTCTTGGGCTACTCTAATCGAATAGGGGGATTTGACTCTTAGTTTTATAATGCACTCATGGCCCCAAAGTGCGAAGCGCTTTTCTTCGGCAACGTGGCACGAATCACGGACTTTCAAGCACACAATCCGGAACGCTAACGACTAAGCAACGCCCGGCCCATTCATTAGTTTAGTTGGTATATTCTAATGATTAGAGTTTGTTTGTTTTAGCACAAAGATAGACGGTGGCTATTAGCGCTCTGTCCAACGCAGAGAATTGAACTCTAGATTGTAGTGTTCTTGGTTCGTAAACTTACCACTGATCCACAGGATGAGATGGTAAAGCTGTTAAAGAATTTATACCTTTTTTGTGTAGCATTAGACTTCCTACTCATCTATATTTAGATGGTAAACCTGTTACAGAATTTATACCTTTTTTGTGTAGCATTAGACTTCCTACTCATCTATATTTAGATGGTAAACTGTTACAAAATTTATACCTTTTTGTGTAGCATTAGACTTCCTACTCATCTATATTTAGATGGTAAAGCTGTTACAAAATTTATACCTTTTTGTGTAGCATTAGACTTCCTACTCATCTATATTAAGATGGTAAACCTGTTACAGAATTTATACCTTTTTGTCTAGCATTAGACTTCCTATTCATCTATATTTAGATGGTAAAGCTGTTACAGAATTTATACCTTTTTTGTGTAGCATTAGACTTCCTTCTCATCTATATTAAGATGGTAAACCTGTTACAGAATGTATACCTCTTTTGTGTAGCATTAGACTTTCCTTACTCATCTATATTTAGATGGTAAAGCTGTTTACAAAATTTATACCTTTTTGTGTAGCATTAGACTTTCTACTCATCTATATTTAGATGGTAAAACTGTTACAGAATTTATACCTCTTTTGTATAGCATTAGACTTTCTACTCATCTATATTTAGATGGTAAAGTTGTTACAAAATTTATACCTTTTTTGTGTAGCATTAGACTTTCTACTCATCTCTATGTTCAATAAATCTGTATGTCACTAGACCTGGAAACCTTCATGTATTTGTCTCTACACTTGGTGCACGTCGAGCTCTAAGTATGTCTGTTTCTGTATATGCTTCGCTTTATACTTTTATCCGGCTAATTATGCGTTGATCGGTTCACAATGGCAAAAAAAAATTGCGAGATTATATGCTATCAAATTGTATATCTAACAATATAGGTATCATGGTTTATGTACATATTTCGCGAGAAACCTCGATGTTGCAAAAATACGACGGTCAGCCATGAAAACTAACATGGCATTTGTTACAATAACGACTTTCTGAACGTTAAAAATGTATATTCAAATGACTTAATTTTCAATTGATTTCTTCAAGCTTTATACGGTAAGCCTCGTTTCTAGGTTTGCCCCGAGGTTGAGAGTGTCAGATTAATTAGGACGTGTTTCTGTTAACGAAAACTTCTCCAATTTGTTTGTTTCTCCCATTAAGCTGACAAGAAAATTACCACAAACGAACTCTTTATATGAAACCTCACATAAAATTACACAACCAAAATAAAATCATCATTACGATGTCTTCGCATGTATTTATATTTATTTGTGTCCTAAATACAGATAATACTATGCTAATATAATCAATCAGTTCCTTATACCCCTTAAAAATTATGTATCCGAACTTAAAACTTTTTAAACATTGCCTCATGTGGATTGGTAGACAGATAAATACTTTTCTCATAATAGTAATTACTTTTATCTAAGCAATTTACTTGATATCGGTTATAAATCTGTCGCTTGATAACTGCATAAAACCTACCTTCCCACAGCAGCGCTATTTCTTGATCAGTAGTTTGTGTCACATTACATCATAGTAAGACTGATAATAAGCAGAGCCATTTCTTGATCGGCAGTTTGTGTCACATTACATCATAGTAAGACTGATAATAAGCAGAGCCATTTCTTGATCGGCAGTTTGTGTCACATTACATCATAGTAAGACTGATA
>NW_013666345.1:364698-370605 GCF_000517525.1 Limulus polyphemus | reverse complement strand
CAGTGGGGTTGACCGTCACATTATAATGCCCCCACGGCTGAAAGGGCGAGCATGTTTGGTGTGACGGGGATTCGAACCCGCGACCCTCAGATTGCGAGTCGAGTGCCTTAACCACCTGGCTATGCCGGGCCGAGGCTCTCTGTACTGAAACGGTTTCGCTCAGTAGTACAGAAGGCTCTCTGTGCAGAAACGGTTTCTCTGCAAAACTGATTTTAATAAAATAAAAGAAAGAGAAAGAAACGGGTGTAATTCGCAGAATGTAACTAACCGTCTAAGTTTATTTTTATTATCTTAAGTCGAGCCATAAACTTTTCGGAAAAGTGCTTCCAAATGTTATACTTATTCTAAAGGCGTTAAAACACAGAAAAAGAACTTTACGTCGTTATGAAATATTAGAGACGAAAAACAACAACACTGTAGTGTATTCACTATGACCGCAGACACATGGGTATAATTAAAGTTTAAATCTTTCATTTAAGTTGTAAGCAAACAGTCACCTCACTTAGAAGAATATTTAATAATATTCTCTACTGGGATAACCAGATGTACCGCAGATTTACCGGAAAACATAATTTAACCTAATGATAGCTACCCTTATTGAAAGGTCACCACATGAGTTTTCGATTAATATCTTAAACACAAGACACATTTTTTCTTGAGTAAAATTATAGGCACAGTTCTTGTACAAATAAACACATATTTTAATGTAAGTTGTTGTCCCCCTTTTATTTTTTATCTATAGTCTGATCTTTGGAATTGTTTATGTGTTAATTGCCAGATAAATTTACTAGTCCAAAGTGAATTTTTGGTAGCAACAAAAACGCAGAATAATGTGAAAGATAAATTTAACAAAACGCGTTAAGAAGTGAAAATAAAAGGATTACAACTATACAAAAGAGAAGAAACATGATGGGTCTCCATAAATCAGGAAGAAGAAAAATACCAAAACATCTGCGTGAACTGGAGCCAAGACGGAAAAAATTGGCAAAACTATAAAAGGAAGGTAAAGAAGAAGAATGTAAAACTGCAGAAACTGAAAATGTGAAAACAAATGTACTTAAGGTAAAGAAAGGAAAAATAGAAATCAATTAGGAAAGGTGTAGAGAACAATGCAAGTAAATAAACTTGGTAAATGTAAAAAAATATATATAGCTAAAACTGGAACTAATGAATAAACAGTGATACAGCTTCATGAAGTACGAAAGGTGTAGAGAAAACAAGGATAGGACTTCATAAAATACAAGGAAGATGCAGACGATGATATACCTACATGAACTGGGAGGAGTGGAGAGAAAAAGATAAAAATATATGAACTGGGGAAAAGATGGAGTTAAGAATACACCGCATAAGTCAAGACAAAGGTAGAACTGTATGAAAAGGGAAGGAAATATATACTTTCATGAACTGTGAGGAGATGAAAAAAAGATACTTTAAATTATGAACTAAAAGAAGTGTATGAAAAGACAACATTGTATGAAGTAGGAAGGAAATGAAAATAAGAATACAGCTTCATGAGCAGAAAGAAGTGGAGACAAAAATAAAATAATATAAAAATGGGGTAGATATGGAGGTAAACACAATCTTATGAACTGGAAGAGGTGGAGCCAAAAGTAAAGGTGTATGAAATGGGGAGAAGATGAAGACAAGATTACACCTCTATGAACTGGAAGAAGTAGAAACAAAGATAAAACTACATGAACAAGAAGAGATGTAGCTAAGGATACAACTGGAAGAAGTGGATACAGAAAAATATATTACTAGTGAGGAAGTTGAGACCACAAAGCATCTGCTGAAAGCGCGATGATAAAAGTTAAATAATTTTTCAGAACTCTGTTAAAACCTATAGTCAGTAAATTATTTTTAAAACAGTAAACTGGAGTAACAGGTAAAACATGGCAATAATCGCCGTTTTACACCTGTAAATAATTCTATGTGATCTATGTTCGAAATTTGATGTTTTAACTGTAAAAGAAGTCCCCTTGTTTACTGACTTACAATGCTAAGCTCCGAGGTTCGATTCCCCGCTATAGACTGAGTGCGGATAGCCCATTGTGTAGCTTTACACTAACAAAAACAACAACGACCGTAAAAGAATACGGCTACATTTATTACCAGGTATAGTAGTTTTATTATTTATTATTCTCATAACTTGTTATGTGGGGGGGGGGGTGTCTATAATGCCGTGCAGATATTATTCTATAACCCTTTTACTCCAGTAGCGTTTATTTCCAGTACGAGTCGCAGAAATTCACGTGCGAGTTTAGTAACCTTATTTTTTAATCGTCTAGTAGTTAACGTACAAATATATACCGTACTGAACGCCCTCTTTCTTCTCTCTCCTTGGCCGAACGAGAGCGATGATGTAAACACACTAGAAAACTGCTAGACATGGATACTAACACTTAATACTCGTTTCCCTCTCTGATATCCTGTGTCAGAATGACGCAATAAATAACATAAAGATCCTTTGAAAAATGATGCACAGAAATGTTTATATTTATATATATCAAAGGAATATGTGATCCACTTAGTGTTTTTTAACATTTACAAAGATCCCAATGTCGAGGAGGTCTGTAGTAGTACACATACGCGACTTAAATTATATTTAGAGCAATATTGCTGTGTTGTTTGTTAAGAAACATAAGAGAGTAATGCTTGCATGTATAGAAAGTTTTATAGGCCGGGCGTGGCTTACTCATTAGTGTGCTCGGAATATCAATCCGAGGATTTGTGGTACGTGTCTTGTTGACGTAAAAGTACGCTCCGCAGCCCTCTAGGAGCATAGGTGCGTTATAAGAGAGACGGCCAAATCCCAACAGTTGGTAAAACGGGTAGCCCAAAACTTGGCGTTAGGTACTGCTTATTAGCCCCATTTCCTATAGTCTGTCAGTTTAAAATGGTGGACGGCTGTGTGCAGATAATTTGTGTGTGGTTAAGCGTGAAAATTCTAATACAAGTAAGAAAGGGTTTTAAAAATGTTAATATCTGATAGAGTTTTTACAGTTGTTTGAAAATTTTGTGGGCCAGGTGTGGCCTAATGGTTAGCTTGAACGGACTGTAAATCCAAGGGGTTAATGGGGGCTGTGAGTGCGCTATATTAGTGAAGGTTCATTCGTACTAATCGGTCAGACGAAAGTAGCCCAAGAATTGGCGTTGGGTGTTGTTGACCAGTTGCCTCTAGTCTATCATTTCAAAATTAGATACGGTTATGCGCAGATAGCCCTTTGTGTAGTTTTGCGCGAAAATTCTGAAACAAAAATAGTTTTTGAATAGTTTTAGAGAATGCTCAGGATGTTTACTTAACTTTTCCCGAGAATTGCTCCTAGGGCGACTAACAGTTATAAATATCCTTAGAACCTAATGAAGATTAAGTGGGCAATTAAAACTAATATAGAAATTTCTTAGTGGTAATGCACATATATTAAGTATGTATGTTTGAACTTAGGTTTACGTTTGTTATTACAGGTTCATTATTACATTAAATTAAATGTTTAATTATAATACGACTTATCATGTAAACTAATCAGAGGATAAGAAACAAACCGTAATTAGAGTAATTTAATAACTTCACCTGGTGGGTATAATCGGTGTTAGCAATGACTGGTGATTTTTGGCTGTAATCCGAACAGTTTAGTAGATTCGTGTTAGGCCTAATTCGATATACTGAGCATCAGTGCGAAATAAGCGTATCATAAATACTTACAAGTGTATACAATAATAAAAACAACTGTGTAAGCACACAAGCGATACAATGGGCTATCTGTTCTCTGCCCACCTCGGGTATAGAAACCCGGTTTCTAGCATCGTGAGTCCGTAGACATGCCGCTGTGCCACTGAGGGGCCACACAAAATAACTGCAAACAACGAGTATTTGCCACTACATTATTAATTTATTAATGGAACAAAATATTACCACAAAAAGTACAAAACAAAAGCAACAAAGCTGTACAATACGCTATTAGTTTAAAAATGAACCACTTGCTTTACACAGAGTATTTCACCTTGTTTTTTATGTTGCCATAAAGTTGATCAATATATGATTATGAAATGTTTATCCAAGTGTCGGGTATTAGCCCCCACAATTCAACCAAGTTTTTTGGGTCGCCTTAGTTTTTATATGTTCACATCAGGCCTAGGTGCAGGCCTAGTGAAGGTTCCATCGGCTTCTTTATCATAAATATATAGTTTCACCACATTTACTGTATGTTTGGCATCATTGTCTTGGTAGAAGAGTAATCTCCGCCATGAGTGTGTCCCTGAGGGGAAGCCATGATGGATCAGAGTTTATCAGTTTTTTCAGCAGTCAGAGAACCACAAACTCTGTGTTGATCTCTGATACTGTTGGCCAAGTTGCAGTTCCAAATTTTTACTAATCTCCCACCATACTTCACTGTGGATATTGTGAATTGACTTTCATACCGTTCTTCTCTCCTCCATCAAAGGAAACTGTTGTTCGTTGTTCCTGGACAATTCGAAATTGTATTCATGTGTAAAGAGCACACTACTCAAGTTTTACTTATTTCACTGTTTGTGGTCCAATGTCCATTTCAACCGCTTGGTTTAAATACATCTTCTCATCTGTGATTTCGGGCAGCTACGAGTCCACTGTGATCATTTCTTGTTAACACGTATCTTGCTGTTCTCTATGTTACAGTCACACCTGTGTTTAAAACAAGGCCGTTAGCAAAAGATACTGAGATACTTAACGTGACTGTAGAGGGTTTCAGTTTTCTACATGGATCACTTCTATTATTAATAGTGTCAGTGACTTCTTTTAAGTGTTATATACAGTCACTACTAAAACATGGAGTCTTGCTGCAAGTTTTTGTATAGTGTTCTTAACTAACCAAAACTTTGGTTTCTCTACGTATTTCATGCGGTATTTCAGTCCCACGAGCCGTAATGACTCGAACACACTATTACTAATAGGCATAGTATGACTGTCTGCCTTTAAAGGTTTTATACTGTTGTGGATCTTTTTTTATAAAGTTAAACATGTGACCTTACCCTGGTGCAGTTCATTTTCACACGTTGAAGGGGTGGCATTCCGTAAAAGTGTCTTTTATATAATTTTTCCTCACCGTTTCTATAATTAGTGTCAATAAAGTATATACTAAACATTTGATATTCTTCAGTAAAATAACAAACAATTACTATTTCTTACACAGCAGAGGAACACACTAATGTTTACACACGCTCAGTACACTATAAGAGCAACAATGACATTTTTGTAAATGATGGTGTAATTGTAACAGTACGGATCTAGCAGTTACAATTAGCGCCTTTTCTATATATCGACGACAACACAACTATTTAATACGTCTTTTTCTCTTTATTATACAATTGAGACGACTCTAGTATTTCTGTAGAAGTTTATCTTTTACTTAATTGATGTATTATCTTCACATCCTGAATTAACAAAATTTTATAAAACCCTGCTGATTGTGAAAGGTTGAGTCTTAATCTACCACGCACAAAATAAATTAAGGATAATCGGAATATATAGTTTTTTAGGTATGATAAGGCAAAATATTTTCATATAAGATAATGCCAAATCATTCGCATTCAGTACATTGTTGTGCAAATCAAACATATGATGATTGGTCAAGCCATCTGATGCCACATCATTCGCATTCAGTACATTGTTGTGCAAATCAAACATATGCTGATTGGTCAAGCCATCTGATGCCAAATCATTCGTATTCAGTACATTGTTGTGCAAATCAAACATATGTTGATTCGTCAAGCCATCTTATGCCAAATCATTCGCATTCAGTACATTGTTGTGCAAATCAAACATATGCTGATTGGTCAAGCCATCTGATGCCAAATCATTCGCATTCAGTACATTGTTGTGCAAATCAAACATATGCTGTTTGGTCATGCCATCTGATGCCAAATCATTCG
>NW_013666345.1:353596-364005 GCF_000517525.1 Limulus polyphemus | reverse complement strand
AATTACTCCTTTGATTTCCCACCAAATGTAAAGCATCACTTTCTGCTGATGGAGTCTAGGTTTTTGGAGTCGAAAGTGGTTTTTATCGAGGACTGAGCCATTGTTCTTGGCGTTTAATATTCGCATAGAGAATCCATTTTTATCACCAGTGACAATTCTGTCCAAAAATGGTTCACGCACATAACGCGCCAGAAGAGAGTTCGTGAGGCACCCAAACACCTTCTTTATGAAGATTTTCTCATATTTCTTAGATGTTTACGTATTGTTTCATGAGAGACATGCAATTTCAGGTCCATTTGACGAGTGTGTTGCCTTGGGTTAGACTCAACAAGCGTCTTCAGAGCATCAATATCAATTCCAACATGTCGGCCCCTGCCATCACAGTTTTAAGGCTAAAGTCACCTGAACGAAACTTGCTGAACCATCGTTGACACTTACGAACGTTCAAAACATTTCCATAAACTTCTTTGTGGCTACAGAGGCGTTGTTTCTTTTCTTGTATTCAAACAGCATTACATGCCGAATGTGTGTCTCGTCATATGGCATCACTATAATGGATTATACTTTAGAGTAAACTAAACTTTACACATTATATAGGCTACACTAACGTGACTGTTAGGCGGTTCGTTTAACTATTACACGTGATGTGCGTTTTTTTGGGAGGTGGTTAATGAAAGTGTTCCAAAACGCGACATTAATTTCTTGACGACCAAATAGTTTATGCGATCACCTAACTGTAATAAATAATTAGTTACTTTTTTATCAATTACTGGATGATACGTTTTGATTGCTAACCTGCTACCATCTTCGCGAATATCATGAAAAGGACAATGTTGTAGTGGAGTGTTGGGATACGATTCTGTTACAACTTGTTACAACATCTTGCCATTACAACTCGATTGAAGTAATTATTTCAATAGTTTCGAGAGAAGCATCTAGGACTTGCTAGCTTATGTGTTAGATTTACTCTGTGTGTTATCAACTAGATGGATGTAGAAGGCTTCTTTTATCTATATTTTTCTCGTGTTGGCCCATATTCCACTATTATTCCATTTTACTGTATGGTCTTCTTCTCTAGCATAATGGGTTATTACAAACAGATCGATACTACAGATTATTGTGTATATATTATGTTCCTAAATCTTGACAAGGGATGTTGTAAATGGTCTTACTTTAGTTTGTTGTGAACTAACTGCAGTCGTATTATGTTGTGGCTTTTGAATACTGTTCTGATTTTGTGCTGTTCACATATCACCTACATGTGTTCCAAAATACCTTTGACATAAGGGAATATCGCTGAGTATTTGTAATTTCCTTCCTGCTTATTTTGGTGTTTACCTTCTTTATTTTCTTCTTTATAAAATGTTAAGGGTATCCATTATCAAACAGAGTTATAATGATGTATTCTTCCTGTTATCTTCCGTATTACAAGCTTTGTTCATTCTGGAGACAAGGCAGCTTATGGTTTTGGGTTGCTTTGGGTTATTCGAACCCGAGACCCTCAGATTATGAGTCGAGCGCCTTAACCCCCAGGCCATGCCAGGCTTTTTTTGTTAGTTGTTTGGCTCTTTCTTTATTAAGTTCTTTCTCTTGTTTCTGGAGAAGCTGATTAATATTTTCTCTCTCTCTCTCTCTCTGAGTTAGCTGTTGAGTTATCTCTCTCTCTCTCTCTCTGAGTTAGCTGTTGAGTTATCTCTCTCTCTCTGAGTTAGCTGTTGAGTTAGATCCATCTTCTTGTAGAGGTCATCTTTAACTCGAATTCGGAGTTTGATGATGTATAATCACTTGCCCAAGACTACAGCGGTTATTACTTTTGTCTGATTGTATAACTGTTACGATGTAGTATGTCATTAAATTTCTGAAGGCAGTTTTTACTGTAAGGGTAGTATTCTATAGTGTTGTTTACATTGTATGGCTTATGATTCTGGATTCTTTGTTTTTCCTTCCTTTGGTATGTCGTACGTTGTATCTTCTGTGGTTGTAGCTTTATCAAAGTTGGATATTTTGTTATGAGAAGATCAAGGTTTAGTCCTTTTCTTAGTACACTCTTCTCTAGCTTTCTTAAGCTTATTTACTATGAGTTTAATTGTGTCTGGAGTATCGGAAAATTACTTGTTTTGAGAACGGATGATTGGACTTGAATTTTCTTATAATGTATGTGTATGTTAGTAGGAAAATTGAATAGTCTGTATTATCTGTTGAATATTATCTATCTTCAGGTATAGCCCGTTAATGTTTCTCAATACCTTATGTATATTTATATGGTGAAATATAATTGTATCTTTAGTATGATTTCATCAAGTTTCTGACTTAATCTTTGACATCATGGGGTGTTTACAGGTAATTTGACTTCAAGTTGTTTTGGAATTATACTATAATGTACACTATTTCTAAATAACTATTTCTCTCACAATATCCGGAAATACTGCGAATCACTACGTACTTATAGCCAAGTTTTGGAGATTTCATATCAATGTTTCTCATGGTTTGTAGCTCATACAGATGTGAAAGTATAACTGATCTACGGAGGTCGCACAGCCTGTTTGAGAGTATAAACTAATCTATGGAGGTCGCACAGCCTGTTTGAGAGTATAAACTGATCTACGGAGGTCGCACAGCCTGTTTGAGAGTATAAACTGATCTATGGAGGTCACACATCCTGTTTGAGAGTATAAACTGATCTACGGAGGTCGCACAGCCTGTTTGAGAGTATAAACTGATCTATGGAGGTCACACATCCTGTTTGAGAGTATAAACTGATCTATGGAGGTCACACATCCTGTTTGAGGGTATAAACTGATATATGGAGGTCGTGCACCAGATTTATGAGCATAAGCACATTTATAGAGGTCGTGCAGCAGGTTTGAAAGTATAAATATATCTATAGAGGTAGTACAGCAGGTTTGAGAGTATAAACATAGCTATAGAGGTAGTACAGTATATTTGACAGTATAAACGAACTACAGAGGTCATGCAGCGGGTTTGACAGTATAAACACATCTATACAGGTCGTATAGTAGGTTTCACAGTATAAACCCATCTATAGAAGTCATAAAGCAGGTTTCACAGTATAAACACATCTATAGAAGTCATTCAGGAAGTTTGACAGTATAAACACATCTATAGAAGTCATAAAGCAGACTTCACAGTATAGACATATGTATAGAAGTCATAAAGCAGGTTTCACAGTATAAACACATCTATAGAAGTCATAAAGCGGGTTTCACAGTATAGACACATGTATGGAAGTCATAAAGCAGGTTTCACAGTATAGACGCATCTATAGAAATCATACAGCGGGTTTGACAGTATAGACACACCTATAGAGGTCATGCAACAGTTTTGAGAGAGAGTATAAACATATCTATAGAGATCATGCAACATGTTTGACAGTATAAACAAAACGATAGAAGTCATGCAGCAGATTTGAGTATGTGTTTATACTGCCAAACCTACTGCATGACCTCTACAGATGTGTTTATACTTACTGAATAAACTTGCTGTACGAATCTATAGATGTTTTATTACTGTCAAATCTGCTGCATGACTTCTATAGATGTGTTTATACTGCCAAACCTACTGCATGACCTCTACAGTCCAATCTGCTGCATGACTTCTATAGATGTGTGTATACTGACAAATTTGCTACATGACTTCTATAGATGTGTCTACTATGAAGATCGTGTGTTCATTGCAGTATAAATACTGTACGATTGTTTGTTCTTCAACTAGGAGATCTTGTTTATGTGTACTTATATCACTTAAGACCCTTATGCGTTGAACTCATCACTGTATTAACGGAAATAACTTCAAACTAAGCCTCATTCTTGTTTTATTTCTTTTTCTGTGTTGCAAAAACGTATTTCTTACTAAACCTAGAAACAGAGTTACTGTATTAGAAGTCTAAGTTTTTTTACTTAAGTCGCAACTTCGTGCTTTGTCACACACATGAGAGACCACGTGGGTGCAATGAGGTACCTTACATATCCTCTTGCCTCTTCTTCGGTTTATCTTTGAAACTTTTTTCAACGTTCTTTGAATCAAAGGGCGCGTTTGTTAAAGTGAGGCGTGGTGCTAGCTCGTACACTGGTTGTGTGTTTCATACTCTGAAACATCAACTATTAGTGGGGGCGTTGGGTTTGATTCGAGATGCGTCTTATCCCACATCCAGTCAACACGAGTGATTATGTTCTAGCAAGTCAACAAATTTATTTCAAATTGTGGAGATAGAGAAGCTTATATTAATGTTTTTGGAGAGGGAGATGTTGATTTGCTAGGGACTATATGACAAGTACATAGAAATGCTCCTGCTACAAATGTGTATATATCTGAAAGTTTGTGAAACCAAAAAACTATGGGCAACAATAAACTCGAAAGATCCTCATTCGGTGAAGTAGAAATATGACTGCATTTGACTGAGTTTGATTAGATACTTAACTACTATTATAAGGAATTTGCCTGTTCAATTGCAAAACGTTTATGTTTACATAATTACTAATACAAGTAAGGAAATAAAGTAAAGAAAAAAAGACTCTGGTGGTATGGATATGCTACAGAGATTTATATCAGAGTTACATTCTTTCAAAGGCCAATCATGATTTGCAAGACTTTCAAAAGTTAAGCTCATAAATCTTGACGTTACCAAGAAATGACAGAGATTCCAAATTGGAAAGAATCGTGAATCGTATTTAGACAATCTGTAATGCTGCTTGGCCTTGATCTTCGAACTCGACTGGACGCCTTGTCAGTTAACCACCGCCTAATCAAACACAAAGTTGAGGTAAGACCCAAACTCTTTCTCTTCGAGATCTACTAACCTCTAAGGTAATGTCCACCAGATGACTGTGATGGGGCCAAATATAAGATTCGTTTATTTTAGCGCAAAGCTACACAATAGGTTATCTGCATTATGTTCACCATGGGAAAACAGATTAACCAAATACCAATGTATAATGTTATGTGGCATGCTGTATTATTAACATATTCAAATTAAAACGTGTTTACCTTGAAAGCCTTAAATACTAAGTTAATTGGGTTTCTAAGGGGTTTGTTGCTAAGATACAAAAATAAACGACTGATGAACTTGAAAGTGCTGGATACAAAAAATACAACAACAAATATTTAAAAACAAATACCAATGTGTAATGTTATGTGGCATGCTGTATTATTAACATATTCAAATTAAAACGTGTTTACCTTGAAAGCCTTAAATACTAAGTTAATTGGGTTTCTAAGGGGTTTGTTGCTAAGATACAAAAATAAACGACTGATGAACTTGAAAGTGCTGGATACAAAAAATACAACAACAAAGATTTAAAAGCTATTATTCTGATTATTACTCACCACAGATTCGATAAGAAGTTTTTCATTAAATTTTGATTTATTTTGTGACCGTCTCAATATTCATGGATAATTTCGAATATATTATATTACTATATCACTCAATCAGAAATCAAGGTAACGTTAAATAAACCTGTGGTTGTCACCTACATGTTATTACTAACAACAGTTATTGATATATTATTATTGTTGTCCTCGTTGACTCCTATGTTCTGCCACTTCACCACGTTTAGTTCAACTCAGTCAACATATTTTATAAAAATGTGTGAACACGCAGTTTCCAGTTTCGAACATCTGAAACAGTTTCTATACAGGAAGTGGATATCAGTAGGCTCGAGACGTAAATCATTTCATATCATTTATATGTTTATATTTCATTTCTTAATGAAGAATTAGATTTTATGTAAAATAAAATAATCAGAACAAACATAAATACACTTTTAACCAATTCATTAAGCTTTTTTTTTTAATTTGGGGAACTCAATATTAGAGTTTATTCTTGCATATCTACATGTGTAACACATGCTGGAAAGGTAAAGTGAAATGGCTATTGTTAACGTTCGTTCAGTGATAAACACTAGATTGGGTAAGAAGTTTGGATGATTGCATTTAGCTGGATTAATAGAGGCCCGACGTGGCCAGGTGGTTAGGGCGCTCGACTCGCAATCTGTGGGTCGCGGGTTCGAATCTCCGTCCCACCAAACACGCTCGCCCTTTCAGCCGTGGGAGCGTTATAATGTGACGGTCAATCCCACTATTCGTTGGTAAAAGAGTAGACCAAGAGTTGGCGGTGGGTGGTGATGACTAGCTACCTTCCCACTACTTTCACTGCTAAATTATGGACGGTTAACGCGGATAGCCCTGGTGTAGCTTTGCGCGAAATTTAAAACAATAGCTTGGTTAAAACATCTATCGATCCACTTAGTATATTAAAATCCTCTAGCATGTGATCGATGCCTGCTGTCAACATTCGAGCTTCCACATTGAGACATTACTCGCTAATTGGCTTGTTGTGCACCACTATTTCCAGCATGTTTTTATCTCATTATCTCCATAACCAGATCTCCTATATCAAATGCTGCTGTTAAATATAAATACGTCTCATATGACGTGCTTGAAAACGAAATACCTTTAGCCAAGTGGACATTGCATTTATAATGTCACCTATATGCCATGATATGATTATAATATAACAGCTATTATACAGTTTCTTATGTCAGGAAAACTGCTAGTTAACGCAATAGAAATACACGCATTTTTAAAGGTTCAGTGACTGTGAAATTAGGCTTTTTCTTCATTCTGTGCGCTGTTTTATGGTCTTCAGTCTTTGTGATAGTTTGAAGCTAATTACGTATGCTTCTTGAGAGAAAATGAAGCCAATGTTTGTAATGACTTATGCACATATATTTCTTGCAAGAGTTTAAAGCCAGTGTTTCTTATGTATTATGTGCGTTGTTTCTTGCGAGAGATTGAAGCTAATGTTTGTAACGAATTATATACGTATGTTTTTTGCGAGAATTTGAAGCCAGTGTTTTCAATAAAATACATGGATTTTGCTTTAGAAAAAAGGTAATGTAATGTTTATACATATCAATCAACAAAACAAATCAATCGAAATACAATAATAATAAAACAAGACACTATATAACATTGGAAAAGAATAAAAAAAGGACATTTATTAAACCGTTTGGAAAATTTCTCTCATCTCTAACTTTATAGCTCAAGTAATAAAAACATACGAGCGCATGTGTCATAATTTATTTTAATTTTCTTTCTTAAGAAGATAAAGAAAATCATCACAAGATACATACTTTTAAGACGTCATAGTTGAAAATACGAAAAAAGATTATTCGATCAGTACAATTTTAAACATCTCAATCAGATGCTCTCTAACTCTTCCCTTTTTAGTATAAAACAACTTCAGAGATCTAACCTTCCTCGATGACAACCTTTCAATTCCATGTATCATCCCAGAAGCCTTTCTCTGAACCCTTTTCAACATTTCAATGCCCTTTCTAAGGTAAGAAGCCCAAGACTGAACACAGTACTCCAAATGTGGTTCTAACCAATGACCTATACAATAAAGTAATTATAAAGTAATAACCTCTTTAGACTGGCATTCGATATTTCTGTAGATGCAACAAAAAACCCTATTTGCCCTAACACTAGCAACAGTACACTACTTGGGTGGCTTAAGAGACTGATCAGCTAGAACATCACGATATTTTTCTTACATAACACTGTTAAAGTTATTCCCCTCCAAATGATACTCATAACTCAAATTGTGATATAAGAGTGGCTATCAATCCCTCAGCGTGGACATGGATAGTAGGAGATCTTGATTGGCTGCTTTCAGTCTGGTCAGTAATTGAAAATTAGGGACAGCAGCAGGTGGCTCTAGATGCTTTACCATAATACAAGCGCCCCCCCCCCCAGTGGCACAGCGTATGTCTGAGGACTTACAACGCTAGAATCCAGGTTTCGATACCCGTGGTGGGCAGAGCACAGATAGCCCATTGTGTATCTTTGTGCTTAATTACAAACAAACAAACCATAACACTAAAGTTCAAAAAATGGTTACACCTGAACAAAACTACTTAATCTAAAGCATTTTAGTCCACGAGAGTTAATGTAGTTTCTTGATGGACTAAGAAAAACACTAATATTTTGTCTCTGTATACGTATTTCACTTATTCATATATTTTTACATCCATGATTAATATCGAACTTGAAAAAGTCACGATATACAGGAAACGCTAGAAAATAGTGTTGGGCTATTTAAAAAAGAGAATACATAAAATCTTCGCAACCCTCTGGTGTCTTTTTGATCACATTTTTATAAATAAAGAAGACTTTTCCCAAGTAAATAATAACAAAAAATAAACTTTCCGAGTTACGTTTCTCGCGTTGAGAAATCCTGAAGAAGGAAATTAAGTAGCATTAAAACAATAAAACGGGTTTACACCAGGTTAAAGCTATTTTAACAGCAAGCTTTTGGTATTATTCCTTTTACAACAGAAAGGCTGATATTAAAATAGTTTTAGGGGAGTGTTAACCCATTTTATGCGTTTTGCTATTGAGGTTCTCCACATTTGAGCGATGAAGTTCAAAGAAGTTACATAATGTTCTAGAAAAGTTTATTTTTTTCTATGAAAATCGCTCTTGAGCATATCTAGATCTTCTGACCATTACGTATAACACTTACACTACAGTAAGGGGGCTGTCATTTCTTATGAAAACCTTTTCACTCTTCCTTCATTTTCTCTGCAATGTAACCCCACTGTAATCTAATGTCTTACCTCTAGGGGGAAAAGTTTCAGTCCTAGAAGATATCTGCTAAGATTTATTACCAATAGTCGTTAACATCTAAAAGGGAATATCAGGATTTACGGAAACAGCCTATCTTTATGACTCTCGAGGGAGACATATCTGGTTTTAGATGCCTATAGTAACACAGCTAATCACGGCAATATTATTTTCTGCGTCTACTCGTTCTTCGATTTTTTTGAATACACATAATATTATACACTTTTGGTTGCGGTATAGAATTTTCAGCTCTGAAAGAAATTATCCTAAATTGTCTTTTGACGTATGCTTAATATTTATGCAATGCACATACGATTATGATATGCTTTCCTGTTTTGTTTTTTTTAACTAGATACAAATTCACGATATTCCTTTACGTTTATGAACATCATTTAAGTTTAAAGATATTTCTACTTTGTATAAACTTTAGTTTAAAGTTATACCTCTAAGTTTGCCTTTTGTTTTTAATGATTAAGTGATGATAAGTACAACTAAACAGTTTCTAAAATATGATTAAATTGTACTGGCTACATTGACTTCAAAACACAATAAACTAGTTCTTAATTAAGTGTGGGTCTGGCATGACCAGCTGGTTAGGGCGCTCGACTCCCAATCTGTGGGTCGTGGGTTCGAATCCCCGTCACACCAAACAAAGGGCGTTATAAAGTGACGGTCAATCCCACTATTCGTTAGTAAAAAAGTAGCCCAAGAGTTGGCGGTTTGACTAAAATTCAGTACAGATGAGTCACTCAAACTTGGGATATACGTTTTCTGTTTGGTGCTCTTATCCATCCTAATATTTCTGAAAAACAATGAATTTAAAAAAAAATGTACCATTTCACAGCTAGAAGATCATATCACTAAAATCAAGAATTCTTTGAATGAGGAACAAATCGTTCTCGCATCGCTTCTTGGCCTTTCTAAAGCCTTTAATGTATTACTTTACACTTTTCTAAATGTTATATTTAAAAGACAAACGTTGTTATAAGAGGTAACGTTTTAAAATGGTTCAAGAATTATTTAAATACTAGATCTATTAATAAAATTGCTGACTGTCAATATCAATTATAATCAAACAAGTTCAGGTGTTCCTCAGAGATCGGTTATAGGCTCAATCTTATTTTTAATTTGTCTAAATGATTTACCGAATTTATATTTTAAAAGTTTAATTAGTTTTCGTGCTGATGACATTTTTCTATTAAAAAAAAATATTATAGCATTAAGAATACTTCTGGTTCTATTCGAAAGGGTCTTGATAAAATCACTAGATGGCTGCAAAGCAAAAATATTTTTTTAATTATTAATAAATCTAAATCGATGTGTTTTCACTCTTCAAAAATTAATTTTACTGAAATTATTATATTGTATGTGACACGACATAAAGTGACACGACTGTTGAAAATTTCTAATCTTAGTTTTTGTAATTGCTTTTTTTATTATATCTCCATGAATTGAAGTATCTGGTAATTATTTTGGAACCATTCTTTAGATGAACTTCTCGTATTAATTATATACATAATATACGCCGTAGTTGTGTATTGTACTCAATACTCCATTAATTAAAATGGTTTATATACCTCTGGACGAGTCCATTATGGGCACAAATCATAAGGTGGGTCATCAAGTAATGTGCCCTGGATTTTAGAGGTACTGGTAGAAGTAAGACCCAAATTGCGTTGTGGGGTACATCGTCTATCCAGTTTAGCGCCAACTTCGCCCGCCACCGCATGATTAAGAAAAAATAAATAAATACATAATTTGAG
>NW_013666345.1:338870-352731 GCF_000517525.1 Limulus polyphemus | reverse complement strand
TTTTCGCTGTCTGCAGCCAGGTGTGGTACTCTAACACATAACGTCCCACATCTTTACCACTTTTCGCTGTCTGCAGCCAGGTGTGGGTACTCTAACACATAACGTCCCACATCTTTACCACTTTTCGCTGTCTGCAGCCAGGTGTGGGTACTCTAACACATAACGTCTCGTATCTTTACCACTTTTCGCTGTCTGCAGCCAGATGTGGGTACTCTAACACATAATGTCCCACATCTTTACCACCTTTCGCTGTCTGCATCCAGGTGTGGGTACTCTAACACATAACGTCCCACATCTTTACCACTTTTCGCTATTTGCAGCCAGATGTGGGTACTCTAACACATAATGTCCCACATCTTTACCACTTTTCGTTGTCTGCAGCCAGATGTGAGTACTCTAACACATAACGTCCCACATCTTTATCACTTTTCCCTGTCTGCAGCTAGATGTGGGTACTCTAACACATAACGTCCCACATCTTTGCCACCTTTCGCTGTCTGCAGTCAGATGTAGGTACTCTAACACATAGCGTCCCACATCTTTACCACTTTTCGCTGTCTGCAGCCAGATGTAGGTACTCTAACACATAGCGTCCCACATCTTTGCCACCTTTCGCTGTCTGCAGCCAGATGTGGGAAGGTGGTTGCTCGCAAGAAAAACAAAATAAAAAATAACAAATAACAAACAGTAAGAAATAATAGAATAATGGAGGAGACATTATATATATATATATCTTAAATCTAGGTTATAATTATTATTTATCGTGCATGTAGAATAATAAATAAATAATTCGTGTTTATTTTTATTTTCCCTATAAATGAGCTGCAGGTTTGGTATATTTATTGTGTAATGACTATATATATATATACATATATATTCTAAAATATATAAATAATGTAAGAAACTCATCTGCAGAACTATTTTTATACATTATGTAAAACCAACTAAACTGTGTAGACTGTCGATGAAAATTAATAAATATGTTAACTTACCTGACATTCTCGTTGTTTGCGTGTCATAGTATATCTTATATTGCGTTCATCTTCAGTGCATACTACAAGTATACATTCGTTTTTCACTCTGTATCTTTTTGTATTCTAAACTTTGTCTAGCACACTTATCAAAACATAACAGCTTTTCAGGGTTTTTAAGTGCAGCTGTGAGTCATCACTTGTATGAATTCACCAGTCTATGTGTGCACGTGATATTCAATATATGTAACTCACTGTTTTCCAAGAAAAAATAAAAATTTATTTACGGCCTTACATTCTCACTAAGTCAATATAGTCGTTCAGTAAAGGATGTTCCACATGTTGTTGTTGTTTGTTTTTTGTTTTTTTGTCAATATTTTCTCCGTACTTTTCTTGCTATGTTTATTCTAACTCTACTTATTCCACCTAAAATAGGACATGTCTCGGCATATCAATAACATTATTTTCCAGTACGGCACAGCAACATGAATCTTTTTGACAGAATCCTATTCCGTAACTATGCTTTCGCATACGCCATATAGTCTGATTGATGGGCCATGGTAAAGTGTAAATGAAATAAGCTTCCTCTCTGTTTTTTATATATCGAGATTAGATTTTTTTTAAATGTATAAATTGTCAGGTTTCAAACTTTCCAACAAAATTTTGAATATTTCAATTCACAATTACCTTTCAAGAATTTAGCTGGCGAACATTAATTGAAACACCAAGAACAATTACAAATACTAGCAGAAACGTCACCCTACTAATCGTGGTATTCATACTTCATTCAAAAAAATTTAGAAAAGTGAACATTTTCTATAAAAGGATTTTTCTTGGAAGTACCGCACAGAAAAAAGTGTTCGGATTGTGTTGATATAAACTGTAATGTTTTTGTATATTAAAAGTGGTACCCTTTATTGAGAAAATAACATTTTTTTAAGAACTCCAATTTTTAATACTATATTTACAAATTACACTAATAAAGATATAATCAAACCCTCACGTTCAGTCCTAATTAAAGTCGTGTTCTTCTTGTGAGGAGAGTACTTTTATTTAAAATTGTATTCTGTGATAAAGAAATGGCTGTTGCACATACCGTAGTTATTTTTCTAATTGTCTGAATCTTGAATAGTACCCAAAGTTGAAATTTTCTAATGGACTTTTGTTTGTATTGCCATTCAATAGATGGCGTCACATTGTATTTATTATTTCGGACACGTACATAGATACATATATACACGCTACGTCCATTATATTAAGAGTATCTTTAATTCGAAAAAGCAAAGGAACTGCATGATTTGATATTCAGATAAGGCTGAGACCCTATTCGATTGTTTTCATAACCGCTTACAGTGCTGGTTTAACACCACTAAATCATACTAATTCCTGAAGGTAAAAAACTGGTTCTAAATGCTGTTTAAAAAACAAAAATTGTCAATGTTTCTATCAAGCCGCAACCTTTATCGAGTCCAAATGAAGGCCAGTTAGTTGGGCGAAACGGGAATCATTGTTTTCTTTTCTCTACTTGTTGCAGTACAATATTAATTTGTTTATTAATCAAGCAAGAGCTGATTACAATTACAATGCTTACGATTACTTATCATATGCAGTCATTCTTAAATAAAAAAAATGCTCCCGGGTGGATCAGTGGGAAGCTTGAAGACTTATAACGCCACAAATATAAGTTTGCTCCTACGTATATAGCCTATTGTATAACTCTGTGCTTAAACAAACACAAATAAACCTAACATAAAGCAGGCCGAAGTTTATAGATATTTGATCCATTTACTCACATACTAAATGAGAAAGTAATTATTGTTATATTCTGTGTGACACGTAAATTACGGTATTCTCGTAACGCTTTTTTATAGTTTTATTTCCTTCTGAAAGATTCAACAGATTATGAGTAAGAATATAATAAGCTTCTTGTCCTTATCAATGTTTCAAAGTAGTAGTTTCAAGTTGAGTTCACTTAATACATAGTCATGTATCAGAAATTACACAAGATAATGTTTAATATAATGCCAATAACGTGATGTATAGAACAATCACCAAAAATAAGTTATAAAAAACATTTCGTAGCAAATATTAAACTGGCACCCGGAAACAGTAGTAGTTGGCAAGGAAGTTACTTAATTAAAATATTTTCTTATCAAACAAACAAAGCTGAACAATGTAGAAGAGCCTTACTAGAAAAAAGTATGAAACAAAACGTATTTAAATTGTTTCATTATTATTATTATCTAGGCATAGATCTGCCAAACACTGTAGTTGTTTGCTGTTCAAAAGTAGCTGTTTTTGTGAGAATTTGTTTTGATTTCAGATCGTAAAGAAAATGAAACAATCGAACCCCGGATTCTAGCGGTATAAGTCCGTAAACTTATGACTATTAGCTCAGTTTTAGTTTTATTATCATATGACGTAGCTTCACTTAGAAAAAAAATTGTATTTTATTGAACATTTTGGTACTAATATCATGTATATCACACGAGTGACGTTTCATACAAAACGTTGAAACTGAACTCAATATAATCTATTTTCTCTTGCAATTGCTTTAATATAAGCTTACCCGACGTAATAACAATTTGAAGCATTCGAAGAGAAAATTGAATCTACTTACCCATAAAGTCTTGAAGTCTAAATTAAGGAGGTAATATCTTACATCTATAATCTAGACTTCAAGATTGGTGATAAGATTAAGTTTCCGAGCTTTTTCCAACAACAAGATAAGTGTCACCAAACAACGTTCAAACTTAAATAGTTTGAATCTATAAACTTCTATAATAGTACATCATGTATATATTTACCATGTTAGCAAGAAGATCACGAGTTATGTGTTTTCATAAGTGTGTAAGTTATAGCACAGTGTAGTACGTGTGTGTGTGCGTGAATGGTGTTTGGGGTGAACTTAATGATCCGAGATTGATATGGCCTCAGTTTTAAATTTTCTCTTAACATTTTGTGATTTTTTTTTTCTAATAGTTATTGCAGTTTTGTGCACGTAAGTGTAACAAATCTTGAGTAATGTTTATTCGGGCCCTCAAAACCGATAGTGCAAAACTTAATTTCCCTAAGGCTAAACATTCTTTTCGTAACATCGAATGTTATCGAATGATAATGATAAAACTCGAGCACCGTTTTAACATCAATGTGTTTTGTTTGTGAGATTGATAAACCGTTAAAAACTATCTTGTTCAATCGAGAGAAAAGTGAAACGTGTTCTAAAAACTTGGGTTATAGTCGTCTGAGATGAAGTTACAGTTCTTCACACTGGATAAAGAGCGATGGAGTTAATTGGACAGAGATTGGAACTCTTGGTAAATAACCATTACTGATTAATACTACATGAATAAAAAAACTACATTTGATATTGTAAAGAACTTGAACGGCATACTAGTTCAGTGCCTAAATATGGACTATAAAAGTCACTATTTGTTCCATTACAAGCTAAGTTTAGTTTAACATTACACGCTATTTGTAATGCTACCAATAAAATACAAAATGTATACTGTACTGTGCAAGGTCAAAACAACAGCGGCAAGTCTGCAGGCTTTCGACGCAGAAAAACGGGTTTCGATACCCGTGGTTGGCAGAACACAGATAGCCTATTGTGTACCTTTGCGCATAACAACAACCAACTATTGAACAACAGCATATCTCGGATGCCCCTCTCGAACATTATCTATAACTCCTAAGACAATACATTTACGTCACTACATAAATAACTTGAATTGTGTAAGCATGTTAAAGCACATTCCAAACCAGTATTCATATCTTGATTATTAATGTGGTTTTAATCACTTGTTACTACACGTTATTAGCGTGACTATAAAACATACTTTAACAATATTGTGTTTGCTAGAAATGTCTGCCGGAAATTCGTCTGTACATTAATGTTTCTCTAATGCACTTATAATGTAGATCGTGCGGATATTGAAGGAAATTAAACGTGTGCTAATACGCGTAATAAAATAAATGACAGGAAACTCCGTCTCCGGTTGAAAGGCAAACAAACATAAGATTCGTGGAAGTTCGTTCATCTTAATTAGATAAAGTGCATTATTTATGGTTGCGATATCGTATCTTAAATTAATGTAGTTGAAATACAGCAAAGAACAACTTTGTATTAATTAATTATTTAATAAAGTTATAACAACTATTTTTGTATTGTTCCTTATTACTAATAATTATTCAGTATGGTTACAGAGCAATAACTTTTGGCCTTTCTTTATTACTAAGTTTCGTGTCCAGTTGACGCGAAACAAAAAGAAAAAACAAGCTCCACACTTTAAGGTCACGAGTACGCTGTAAGAGTGTCGGGTCGGTCAAACCTCATATTAGTAGTAGAGTAGTCCATGAGTTGGCGACGGGTGGTGTTGACTAGCTGCCTTTCCTCTAGTCTATCAATTCAAAATTAGAAACGGCTAGCTCAGATAGCCCTAATGTAGCTTTTATACACGAAACCAACTAAATCTTTATTATTAATAATTATTCATTTGGGTTACAATCAAAACCCTTATTGAGTATTACTTATTACTAATAATTATTCAGTATGGTTACAATCAAATACCTACTGAGTATTACTTACTACTAATAATTATTCGGTTGAGTTACAATTAAAAACCCACTGAGAGTTTCTTATTATTACTAATTATTCAGTAGGGCAATCGTTTTCTGGTTATCTTTCACTACTGATAATTATTCAGTTGAGTTACAATTAAAAACCCACTGAGAGTTTCTTATTATTACTAATTATTCAGTAGGGCAATAATTTTTTGGTTATCTTTCACTACTGATAATTATTCAGTTGAGTTACAGTTAAAAAACCCACTGAGAGTTTCTTATTATTACTAATTATTCAGTAGAGCAATAATTTTCTGGTTATCTTTCACTACTGATAATTATTCAGTAAGATTACAGTTGCCTTTTTAGTCGCAGAATATTTAATTTATTGAATTTTGTGTTTCTGGTTTAAATATTTCCTTCCCATTAAAAGAGAAGTTTGGAAACTGGTAAAAGATAAATCAAAGCAAATAGAGATATTATCGAAATACTTAAGCTGTTTTTAATAACAAGGAAATTGGACGAAAGAGATACATAATAAGTATGTCTTAAAACCATTTAGTCCTCATGTTTTATGTTTCAACTGAAATACTACCGGGTAATACGTTACTGGTACTGAATGACTCATCCTCATCTAAGAAGGAAGCATGTCTTTATTATAGCATTCTATGTGTGTATACGAAACAAGAATAACTTAAACACGACAATACAACGGTGAAGGTGAATTTCTAAATTTCCGACCATGTCGAAACATCCATCTCCCCAATGACTGCCATGTTGCATCTTCTTCGTCTACAATACAAGACAGAGCCCTTAACCAAACACGAATATATAAGACATAAACCTTACACAAACCCACGGAATTAGAATAGACACCTTAAACGAACATTAAAATATAACATACAAACACTTAATAAACTGCTTGTTATTCTATTATTATTAATATTCCTCTGTTATATATTTGTGTTTGTATAGTCCCTGTACCAAATGTAATAGTAGAGAAACCTTACACAAACACTAATAAATAAGATAGAAAGAAATTCAGAGAAGCAATAGAACACACGATTAAGATCTTACAGAATTGAAATATAAGATAGAAAATCTTACATAAGCAGTTGAGTATGTACACAAATATAAAAATTAAAGAAAAGAACCTTAAATATAATAACATAAGAAAGAAAGTTACACAGATAAAAAGAAAAATATAAGAAAAATACCTTATATAAACACAAGGATATAAGATTGTGACCTTACATGAACATTAAAAAAAAGATACAGAGACAAATACAAAAATATGAGATAGAGATCTTACAGGTGTAGCAGGGTATAATATAAAGATATTCACAAGAGTAGAATACGAGATAGAGATCATACACAAATAGTGGATCAGGTGATAGAGACCTTACAGGTGTAGCAGGGTGTAATATAAAGATATTCACAAGCAGTAGAATACGAGATAGAGATCATACAGGTGTAGCAGGGTATAATATAAAGATATTCACAAGCAGTAGAATACGAGATAGAGATCATACACAAATAGTGGATCAGGTGATAGAGACCTTACAGGTGTAGTAAAATATGAGATAGAGACCTTACAGGTGTAGCAGGGTATAATATAAAGATATTCACAAGCAGTAGAATACGAGATAGAGATCATACACAAATAGTGGATCAGGTGATAGAGACCTTACAGGTGTAGTAAAATATGAGATAGAGCCGTTCACGTGCAGTAGAATATGATATATAGATCTTGCACAACCGTTAAAATATGAGATAGAAACCTTACAGGTGTAGTAAAATATGAGATAGAGCCGTTCACGTGCAGTAGAATATGATACAAAGATCTTGCATAACCGTTAAAAAAAAGAGATAGAAACCTTACATGTGTAGTAAAATATCAGTAGAATATGAGATAGAGACCTTCACAAACAGTAGAATATGAGAAAATAATCTTACAAATGTAGTAGGATATGGGATAAAGACTATGCACATGAAATAAAATATTGGCTAAGGACCTTCGGAAGCAATAATGTATGAGATAGAAATCTAAACACCCAGTATAATATGACACAGAGGTCTTCATAAGCAGTAAAATATGAGAAAAGACATTACAGATGCAGTAGAATGTGATATGTAGACATTACAGATGCAGTAGAATGTGATATGTAGACATTACAGATGCAGTAGAATGTGATATGTAGACCTTACAGATGTAGTAAAATATGAGATAGAGCCGTTCACGTGCAGTAGAATATGAGAAAAGACATTACACATGCAGTAAAATGTGATATGTAGACCTTACAGATGTAGTAAAATATACAGACCTTATAAATGCAGTAGAATATTAGAAAAGTAGCTTAGAGGTGCAGTAGAATATGAAACAGAGACCTTACAAATGCAATGCAATAAGGGAACCAGACCTTCACGAGCAGTGGAATGTGAAATCAAGACCTTTACAAAAGTAGAATATGAGATAGAGTCCTCAAACATATGTTAGAATATGAGACAGAGACATTACAGATCCTGTACAATATAGGACCTTCACAAGAAGAATAATGTGGGATACTTTACAAATACAATAGAATATGAGATGGAAACCTTGACAAAGAATATAATATAAGATAGAGACCTTGTCATTCGGTAGAACATAAGATAGAAATTTTATACAAGTGTTATAACAAGAGACAGGCCTTTTAAATCAGTAGATAACGACATAGAGATCTTCAAAAGCAGTAGAATATGAGATAGAGACATTACAGGTGTTGTAGATTATGAGATCAAGACTTTTCAGATTCAGTAAAATAAAAGACAGAGTCCTTATAGATGCAATGCAATATAAGATAGAGACTTTATGTACGCAGTATATTATGGTATGAAGAACTTAACAAGCAGTAGAAGACGAAATAGATACTTTGCAGATACAATAAAGTATGGGATGAAGAACTTAACAAGCAGTAGAAGACGAAATAGATACTTTGCAGATACAATAAAGTATGGGATGAAGACCTTAACAAGCAGTAGAAGACGAAATAGATACTTTGTAGATACAATAAAGTATGGGATGAAGAACTTAACAAACAGTAGAAGACGAAATAGATACTTTGCAGATACAATAAAGTATGGGATGAAGAACTTAACAAGCAGTAGAAGACGAAATAGATACTTTGTAGATACAATAAAGTATGGGATGAAGACCTTAACAAGCAGTAGAAGACGAAATAGATAATTTGCAGATACAATAAAGTATGGGATGAAGACCTTTAACAAGCAGTAGAAGGTGAAATAAATACTTTGCAGATACAATGAAGTATGGGATGAAGAACTTAACAAGCAGTAGAAGACGAAATAGATACTTTGCAGATACAATGAAGTATGGGATGAAGACCTTAACAAGCAGTAGAAGATGAAATAGATACTTTGCAGATACAATAAAGTATGGGATGAAGACCTTAACAAGCAGTAGAAGACGAAATAGATACTTTGCAGATACAATAAAGTATGGGCTGAAGACCTTAACAAGCAGTAGAAGATGAAATAGATACTTTGCAGATACAATAACGTATGGGATGAAGATCTTAACAAACAGTAGAATACAAGATGGACATGTTAGAAGTGCAGTGTAAAATGGGGTAGAGACCTCACAGATACAATAAAATATGGGATAAAGACCTTATACATGTACTATAGAATATAAAACACATAGAGACATTAGAACAACACAAAGAGATGGAAGACAAAAGTGAATACTCACATTGAAAAACGTAAAGAGAAAAAAACAAAACATGGCCAACTTATTCTTAAGGTACATTTAAAAAAACTACAAATGTATTCTTAAATATGTCCGAGGGAAATATTCAAAATATAAAATTATAATAATTAAAACAAATAATTAAAAGCCATTTCCTTTCTCCTGGTAGCACAACGGTAAGCTTGAGGGCCTGTAACGTTAAAATTTCACACGACACATCACAACAAATCTAATAAGGAAAGCACAACCTTTCCTGTTTGTTTTTCATAAATAAAACTACGATTTTTTTATATTCTTCACAATAGTGAAACTGCATTTTTACAGAAAGTGAAAATGTGCGTAGAATATGGCCGTACATAGGAAATATTAATCAGGAATGCTCTCGTAATGTTATGTTGCATCGAACCATAAAATGGAGCTTTTAGTAGTGACGTGAAAATAATACCTAATAAGGACCCTACCAGATTTGAAATTCTATGGTTCTAACTGGTGTGCTGATAAATTCATCTTTTGTGGTTCTAGTCGATATGTTGTGAGATTCGTCCGGGTTATTTAAATTCGATACTCATTCAGAGGAACGCCTGAGACTTATTATTCCTTACATCAACTTTCATCTTAGGCTTAGCATTTCGAATTACTTTCAAAGTGCATTGTAAACGTGAAATGTTATTTTGTTTAATCGAAGAATCTAACGATTTTGATAAAATAAAGCTTGAGCTATTAGTATTCCGGTAGTCAAGAAGTGGCTGTGGCTGTTCGTCTCAATCAGTAATGACTTGTCCAAAGGAATAAAGATCCAATAAGGGAAAGGTCTTCGGGAGATGAGTCACAATAATGAGACACCGGATTCATGAAAACACAGTAGACTCTAACCATAGTTAAGCCTACTTCGTGTATTCTAATACTCTGAAGTAATTCTCAAAGGAAACACGTGGCTTATCACATGTCCGAGAAGTCTTGTGGTTAAGAGATCAAAGATCTAACTTCTAGAAAAGATATTATAGGGCGTTAGTTTTAGTGAAGTTCTCTGGAAGTATCGACATTACTGAGTGGTGAAAATAGTTTTTTACTGACTACCTTGTGAAACACATAAAATGGCCTTATCCTCTCTCTCTCTCTGTCACACAAAACACGTATAAAAACGTTTGTTTTGAACTCGCAAAACAGTAATAACTCTGTTAGACTAACTGTATGACCGAATTTCTAATTAGGAAATAGTGTACGTGATAGGATCATTAAAAAAATCCTCTTTCTCGTTTTAACTGCGGTGAAATTTCCATTGAAAACGTCTTCGTCGTAAAACTGTCATGTCAAAAACTCACCACACCTCCCTGATAATCCATCTAATGTACGAGGACAACGGTTTCTCGTCGCCCATTTCAACAGACCGACTACACAAAAACCATAAACGTTGCGTTCAGTGACTTGACCAGTATGTCTTCGTATGGAATATTATGGATACGACCGTTTCATTCTCCAGCTGCTTGAGTTTTGCGAAGGTTAAACAAGAGGTATGACTGGAAGTCTAATCTTGGTGAGCCCATACTCTTTTGGCCTTGTTTCCAGACGAAAATCCATCTTGATTATATTGTGTAATGTGTCCTAGAACACGTGGATGGCTTTTACTACTGACCTTTGTATTCGTAGATTCCCATCTGTTACAACACGCTGCACTTTGCTTATCATGGCATCATGGCTGGGATACGACATGTTGCAGGTTTCTTTCTGGATGGTCCTGATGCCCCAAGTTGATCCACATTCCTTTGTTTTCCAGTACCATTAAGTACAATGGATATCCTTACCTTGGAAATTCTAAATTCACGATCTGAACATATCTTTATGATTTGGATTTGTGAATATTTAGAATCTGAAAGGATTGTTACATATCCTTTCATTCCTAAAAGTGTTACGCAAAACAATATTTCTCATAGACACCATGGCTTGGCATGATCACGTGGTTAGGGCGCTCGACTCACAATCTGCGGGTCGCGAGTTCGAATCCCCGTCCCACGAAAAATATGCTCGCCCTTTCAGCCGTGGAGGCATTATAATGTGACAGTTAATCCCACTAAAAGAGTAGCCCAAGAGTTGGCAGTGGGTGGTAGTGGTGGTGACTAGCTGCCTTCCCTCTAGTCTTTCACTGTTAAATTAGGGACAGCTAGCGCAGACATCCCTCGTGTAGCTCTGCTCGAAATTCAAATCAAACAAATCATAGATGCTGTTCTACCGCAACTTTATATTGGCTGTGAGTTTCACGTGACTGGTTTATTTGCATATTCAGAATCGTACTACTTGTTTGAAATTGTAGAAGACGGATGCTTATCGCAAAGAATGCACTCCTCTCTTATTTAAATACTCGAGTATGTAGTATTAAAAATTCAAAACAATAGATCATCTTACATGCTCAAAAGAAAATGCGAATTGTCATTTACAATAAATAAGCTCCGAACTTTATATCCTGTGTTCAAAATAACTATCACTATAGCAACCACTATATATATATATATTCCAAACAAATAAGTCATGATGTAAGTATAGGCTATTGTTCTATGTTGTACTATTTTCTTGGTGGCCACTGTTCAAAATAACTAACCTTAGTAACTACCGTATATATATATATATATATATATACATTCGTACGTATATAGCTGTTGGTTTACATTCAGACATTATCTTGTCGGTCACGTATTCCCAACAGTCTTGTTTAAGCTCAGACATTCTAGAACCTGGAAGAAAAACTATTATAATGTCAACCCTACTTGGACCAAGTTTTATAATCACGCATACACTCCTGTTGCTCGTGAATCTAGCGAGACTGAGAAATCGATTACGTCGTATTCTGGGCCAGAAGCTCTTTTGAATTGATCAACGTTTTTTTCAATGCAGAAATCGATGACTGAATCGTCACAATGAACCATTTGAAAATATATTAATGCCTCTGGTCGTGTTTAAACATAGTTTCGTTTTATTTTCCAACATAAGCTACTGATAAGAGCTTTGCATGTTCGAAAACTAAGGCTCAGTCGTAAACTCAACTCAACACGTATACCCAACATGTTACACAACACATAGACGTAAAAACATAGCTCTACGCATGTTCAACGAATATTAATATATACTACATTATATGAGTCAAACGTCTTACATGGGATTTTCAAGGCAGTATTTAACCCTCTATTGCACATTGTTACGTATGGGTATAACAAATGTTTCATTTCTGTAATTAAATGCTCATATTTCCAGGTAACAGTATACGTAATGTTAGGTAATGTACATATTTATAACTTACCAAAATATATTTCACAAAAAGATATTTTTATGCAATATATACCTATTTAAGTAAGAAATAAAAAAACGGGCCCCCCCCCCACCGTATTTTAATAATGCGTGCAATATAGGGTTAAACAGAAATACAACACATACGTTTTTAGCATCCAAGTCTTCGTCTTACAGGTTCTAAATCTATTAAACATGAACAAAAACAAAAAACTCAAAGCCATTCTATAAGCCGCTATGCCTCGGCTAAAAAAACGAATAATTATTTTTTCAAGCTGGGGGAAAATGAAATCTAATAATTAAGATGAAGACAGTTGATAAGACGAAAACATTTTTATTTAGAAAAGCTTCGAACAAGCACTGAGCGATTAATCTAAATTTCTATTAGATTTCGATTATCAAAACAAACATTAAAATCGAATTTATAGGATTACTTAAGACTTACATTTCAGTTCGATTAGTGTATAAAAACTGAGTGCTATTTGCATGTCCTCTCATAGAGAAATACTCAAAGCCATTGATCTCATCATTATGTTATCCTGCATCTACAGGGCTTAAACACAAACGAGTCAAACACTCTCTTTCTTTTCAATCTTTAACTACGCACTAAAAAATAAATACATTACGTTTGTGAATTTTTTTGATGTTATCTTTGTACCAAACAGTATTAGTAGGTTGGGTTAACTAAGTTCATTGGGTAAAAACTGTGAGCTCTTGCACGTCAGGCCACTTGGGATCTGTAGTTCTGGGGGAGCATCAAAGTAATTCAAACATAGACACACTCTACTGTTCGAAATACATCTCCCAGAATGCATCTCGAACGGCTGGATAAGTGTTATTATTTAGTAGAAACAACGTGTCAGTAGTTTCACAAGCGCAAGGGAACATTCAATCCGAGTCAGCACAAAAAAAAAAAAGTCAGTCAGTAATAGAAGGTTATTGATCATTTAAATATATAATGTATAAACACATACATATACATCAAACACGCTAACTGTTTCGTTTTTATAATGCTTATTCAAAGAAGTCAACTAGGCAAAATAACAATTTACCATTTTTATTTATTTTAAAAAAATCTCGCGGGGAGAGTGTGGAACCAGGATCTGTGTTAGAGTTGTTATCTGTCCATGAGAACTTGCTTCACTAAGAACGTAAACATGCCTAAAAAATTAGATTATATGTGTTCGCTGCTTTTGCACTCGAACAGGTCATAACATGTTCTTTTACATTTATATTGACGTACTCGTGCCCCCCAGTAGCACAGCGGCATGTTTGCGGACTTACAACGCTAGAATCCGGGTTT
>NW_013666345.1:329863-338860 GCF_000517525.1 Limulus polyphemus | reverse complement strand
GATAGCCCATTGTGTAGCTTTGTGCTTAATTTCAAACAAACAAACAGACGTAGATGTATTCCGTTATTTGTTGTGTACTATTTAAAGAAAACATGTTTAATTAGCAGTTTGTTTTCCGTGTTTAGCTTATAATAATGGATAATAGTAATCGGGATTATTTATAAATATCGAATCGAATCACAAACGCGATAACTACTCAGCAATACTTCGAAAGTTTTAGTGGAAATAGTGTTATACATATAGTTATTAACTAATGTTATAATAACATCAATAACTAATTTGCTTAAGATATTCAGTTATGAGGTAAACAGTAAGAACTACAGATTACAGAATATGCAACGGTAGTAACACATGAAGACATTAAATTGTAGACTAAATCTAACAAACGGCTGGGTGTTAAGTGAAGTTACAACAATATAAAGTCCAGGGGTGTTTGTAAATAAATATACTTAACATTCAGCCGTTTGTTAAGTATAGTTTATAACTTGATGTCTTTATGCAACTTGTAATTTTATTACTTTCTTTACATATTCTATAATCTGTAGTTCCTTCCGTTTACATTTTTATTGAATATCTTAAGTAAATGAGCTAGTGACGTTACTATAAGATCGGTAAATAAATATAATTATAATATTATCTCCAGATTTCACTGAAGATAGAATAAGTGTAATCCAAAACGTTCGAAGCTTTTCTAAATAAAAATGTTTGTTGGTCTTATCAACTGTCTTTATCTTAATTATTAGATTTTATTTTCGACCAGCTTGAAAAAACGAGTATTTGTTTTTCTAGCTGAGGCATAGCGGCTCATAGAATAGCTCTGTGTTTTTGTTTTTTTTTTCAAGTACAAATTTTTAGCTCATAGCTCCGTCATCTCTTGACCGATTTGAGATCTAACTAAAGTTTTGGACTCAGGAGGCCAAACCCTTTTGATTGATGTATTTGACCACACCCAAGGTCTCATAGTTTAATTTACTCTAATCATGCCTAAAATAATTTCAATTTGAGGGTAGGCTCATAGAGATCCTGATAAGTAATAAAATTGAATCGGGTACACGCTTGGTATTGCTGCTGCACAAAAATATAGCTAATAAAAAGGAAAAAAAGGTCTCGTAGATTAACTTACTCTAATCCTGCCTAAAATAATTTCAAGTGATGCGGCTATTGAGGATTCCCTCTTGTTTAGAATCCCTTTCGCTTTATTTTGACGGTAATTGAGGAACGCAATTAAACTATTATTAATGTTGTTAATAAATATTAGTTTATTTATCGAATGTTAATTTATATTTTGTTTAAAATAAAAACATAGAGAAAATGTTCAAGTTGTTTTGTATTTTCAGTGTAAGGCTCACAATGGACTATCTGCCCAACTCTTGGACTACTCTTTTACCAACGAATAGTGGGATTGACCGTAACATTATAACGCCCCCACGGCTGAATGGGCGAGCATGTTTGGTGGGACGGGGATTCGAACCCGCGACCCTCAGATTGCGAGTGGAGCGCCCTAACCACCTGGCCATGCCGGGCCAGGGAATAACAGAAATGTGTCTTTAACCAATTTCTCATCAGCGATCAAACATGCCTACAAGTATAACAGTAGTTTTAACTATTCTCTTGGGAATAAAATAAATATATTTTAACCAATTTCTCATCAACGATCAAACATGCCTACAAGTATAACAGTAGTTTTAACTATTCTCTTTGGAATAAAAGAAATATATTTTAACCAATTTCTCATCAACGATCAAGCATGCCTACAAGTATAACAGTAGTTGTAACTATTCTCTTGGGAATAAAAGAAATATATTTTAACCAATTCCTCATCAGTAATCAAACAATCCTTCAAGTATAACAAAAGTTTTAACTATTCTCTTAGGGAATAAAAATAATGTATTATTAACATCCTCTTTAGCAACCAAACATGCTTACAAGTATAACAGAAGTTTTAACTATTTTCTTAGAAAATAAAAGATATGAAAATAATTTTCTTTTGGAAAAGGCAGGTCGTAAACTAAAAATACCATCTTTTATTTTTCCCTCTGATAAAACATTTTAGTAGCTTCGTTCCGAAGTGACAACTGACAGATCGTGAATTAACCTCATCTGAATGAAATAAAGCGACAATTGACATATCATGAATTAACATCATCTGAATGAAATAAAGCGACAATTGGCAGATCATGAATTAACCTCATCTGAATAAGTAACACATACATAGATTAATTTTATTTGTAAAACACTTTTTGTGATATACTCGTGTTCATTTTATTGAATTTACTTTTTTTTTACTTATTTACTTATCATTCACTTTTAGTGATTAAAGTCTAATGAATAGGAATTAGTTTTATAGACATACCAAATTAAAACATATATATATTCATGCATATTCAGTTAAAGTTCTTATAAAATCGTTCTTGCTTTAACTACTTGTTTAAAATTTCATATCAAAGATAAGTTTAAAATGCCATGAAAGTACATTCTTTGGGTTTATTTATCAAACATATATTCTAGAATACATCAATTATTTACATTGCAACATAATGGAAAAGTAGGAGTCGTGTTTTTCCACATTCGAAGAACACACTGCATAGTTCAGTTCCAAGTAAATCCCACCCTCTTTCCATGACGTAGTATTATTAGTGGCGTCCACGAGACAGTAGATTAATTATATAGATACTTATGTATTTCAAAGAGATGTTTCATCAGTATAGCGCGAACAGTTTGACTGGTATAGGTTTATAAGTTTATTGTGTACGTTCTTCACTTGTCTAAAATATATTGTTTGGTGGCAAAGGGTATAGCGGATACTTACTTACACGATCGATATAAGTAGGTTTGTTGTCTGTACATTGTTCAGCTTAACAAAGACATGAATAATACAGAGTGTGTTATTTCAGTAGGTTCAAATTATCAGTGTTTATCAAGCTCTAGAGAAACGTTCGTTTGGTAAGTGTTGACTGTATGGTCATTATTAGACAAGCTGATCAATACAAATGTCATTATCAGTCCTAATCTCGTACACACGATGTATAACCGAGTGATGTCTCTTTTCCTCCTTCTGAACAACATCGAACGTTGTTTCTTGTTCAGATTATAAAGATTTAACTGCGAAGGGTCATTAGACAGACTGGAAATACTTGGGGTGATAGACGTCAACTATGCGTGACTTAGAGCGAGAGGGAGACCTTCGAGAACAAAGTTAACATAAAGTCTGATTGCCTTAATAGATCGGCTCACCCATGACTCCACCCATTCTCCTCCTTATTTCGTGCCGAAACTCGTTAATAACCAATCCTGGCGATCAATAGCTATCAGGTTTGATTTCTGAATCAGCAGAGGTTTTGGGTTTAATGTTACCTGTCATCATCAGTGAGTAGTATACAGCAAGTTCGTGGATATACAACATAAATAGCACTAGAAAACGTTGGACACAAAACGAGCAACTGCACTAACATAAGAAGGCTCCTAACGATAACACCATGTCCTTAGAAAAGTCATTTGGTCAAAATGCTGACCAATTTTTGGGTTTTCAGTTTATAAAACATTAAAGCTTGATTTCATTGTAACGTTTCTTGATATAAATACTATAACAATAGTAAAATGATATTACAAATGCCAGTTCAGTTATATGTACAAATTAACATACCAATTAGACCGCTTAATGTTACCAAACTTATCAAGATAAAATAGAAGGTTAACATTCATTCATCTGCCAGTTTACGGACAAAAATATATTTCAGAGACCGTTATTCAATCATTAAAACAAATATTGAAGATGTATTAATAAGTTATTTGCATGTCTGTTTCAAACACTCGCACAAAGCTATACATAGGCAAATGTACTAGCCGTCCCTAATTTTGAAATAATACTATAGATGGCAGGCAACTAGTATACAGCGCCCACCACCAAGTTAACCATCACTATTGTAACGTACCCACGGTCCCAAAATGTGGAGCGCGATTTTATGGAAACGGGACTCAAACCATGGATTCTCGAACTTGCAATCCAGCACGCTAATCCGTGGACTACGCCGACACAAAGGGCAGACAGTCAAGTGAGGTTTAAGAGTAAAATCCTCACGTAACAGAGGCGGTGGTATACAGGCATACCATGTTATAAGTACCATCTAAGCGATATAGTTTGTCTGAATTATTGATTATTTAGTTTCTGCACTTCGTGGCAGCAACACGTGATCCAATTTGTCTAATATTGTCTTCTTCTAACCACCTTATTAGCCCTTTGTTCTTTTGTTAAATTACGTCTTCTGTCCATAA
Source organism: Limulus polyphemus (assembly GCF_000517525.1). Classification (NCBI taxonomy): domain Eukaryota; kingdom Metazoa; phylum Arthropoda; class Merostomata; order Xiphosura; family Limulidae; genus Limulus; species Limulus polyphemus. Next base: position 334,588 of record NW_013666345.1, on the reverse strand, counting down.
GAATATTTTGGTGTATTTTCAACTTAGATCAAAAGTACTTAGAACTGGAAACTCCTTTTGCTAGCCGAAGTATGACGTCATTTGAATCTGATAGCTGACCAATGCTGTCAGTGAACAGAAGTGACACTATTCACTGGAGATGGAAAACAAGCCGATGCATGAAATCCAGGCGCTTCCTTTGTATCAGTTTGCAGAAAGAAGACCTTTCGAAGTTCGTTCAACATTTTAATGTTGAGTTAAATGATCTCACGGGAAGAAATATATCAGGACTAACAGTTATATAACTTTTTGTGAGGACTGACTGTCGATCGTCAGTTTTCAGTGTTTTTCTGGTGTAATAAATAATGATTTTTGTATGTTTTTAAAGGTCCAGACTCTTATTCTCACATTAATTCCAAAAATTCCGTCGAATAATCACACTCGGGAAGTTCACTTAAATCACTGGTCCGAACCTGCAGTCATTTACGGGTATTACTATCACATAAGCTTGTCGGGAAATCAGTTAAATGTGAAAGTACCACAAAGGTATGGTGTTGGAAAGTTGACACTGTAATTTATCCTATTTCAACAAGATGTGAAAATACCATAAAGGTATGGTGTTGGAAAGTTGACACTGTAATGTATCCTACTTCAACAAATATTCAAATATTCAAATTTGGTATCAAGTCTGGCGAGAAAATAAATATGCTAATATTTTTCTGAGTTTTAGTACCATCTTTCTGCGGGGGGGGGGGGCACTTGTTTAAAAGAGTAGTTTTTGTGACCATACTGTTATTCTATATTGCTTCAATAACGCTCTCAGTGGCACAGTGGTAAGTTTGAAGACTAATAAAGCTAAAAACCGGATTTAGATACCATTAGTAGAGATAGCCCATTGTGTAGCTTTGTACTTAACGTCAAATAAACAAGCAAAAGCTTCAATAACGTATTGACTAATAGTGTGATGTTGCTTCCTTCCTTTATTCGACACTGAGTGGTTATGTACACATAGATGTTCATTTGAATTGCAAAGATTTTGCTTTATACAAATAAAATGGTTCAAAGATTTCTCTACCCAACTAGGCTTTAAGTAACCTGACATTCAAGTTCATTAGTGCTTGGACGTACTGAGCAAAGATCTTAATACACGTGCTTTTTAATATAAAGTTGTTGTGTTTTGGTGATACAGTTGTACTCAATATAGTGCTACCTGAAACCTGACATTGCAAAAACAGGTTACAAACATAGAAGGATGTGCTACTTTGAAACTGAAAACTGAGTGGAAACAAAAATGCCTAATCGCATATTAATCATAGTGAAGATCATTATTGCTTCATTACAAATTCAGTAGAGTTTAATTTCCCCGAAAGGGGGCCGAAGACCACCGGAGGGATTACCTGTGTTAACCACTCACACAACAATACAATAGTGTGTTGTCTGTCAGTCCGTCAGTAGACACTAAAATGACGTCACCTAAAGGATACTTAACGTGTTTCAATTTGGGCTGTCGTGACGTCAGTAAAATGTGCGCATGCCATGAATCACGAGAAAAAATATGCACTCTGTAGGTTACAAAACAGCATGACATATGAACTTCAAAAACAAGAAATAAAAATATTTGTTACTCTTTATTTTGGTTTTATTTACTTTTGAAACAGAATTCTTTCGGGGGACCGTAAGGAAGTACATATAGTTTTTAATAAAATATGAAACGTATTAAGTATTGTAGGATGAATAGAATTATGTATTCAATAACCTAGAATTTTTAATAATGTTTCTTAAAAACAAATCAAATGAAAATATATAAAGTGTTCATGTTAAATTTACCTGCATACATACGGAAATAAACTTCACTGATAAGTAGTTTTCACTCTAGTTTGGTTTACTATCTAAATATTATATAGTTTACTATCCAAACATTGTAGAGTCCACATAGTGTGTACACATTAGGTTTTATACAGTAGTACACATAATTCTCAAGAGATGGCAGGACTAGGAATCTCTCAATCAACCTCCTATTGAATCGTATTTTTACATGTTACGTATGAACTTAAGGCATGCAATACGTGTTCCATCATCTCGTTCCATGTTGTGAGGCTATTGAAGTATTGATATTTAACGTAATAGTTTTGACTGTTAAGTTTTTTTAGATATAAATACTTTAATACTCATTATAAGTTCACTGATATTGAACTTTAAAAAAAATACAATTTAAAATTCTTTTATCAGTTCCAGTTTTCATCACGTTGTTATGAATTGTTCAGGCAACAATATACACCTAAATAAGAGTCCTCGGGGGAAGCTTTTCTTTATGTTCGTTCTCTGATTTTGAACATAAACGATTTGTGTTTGTGGTCAATAATTGAAAATTACAGTTTTGTAGCTAAAATAAGAATTTTATTTTCAGGTATGTGGATCCTTTTATTTTGCAGCTGTATCTCTGAGACAATGAAATCTTCTAATATTTTTTGTGAAAATATAAAATTCGAAAACAAGATTGCTTTTTATAATAAAATGATTTATTCTGCGCACAAGTGGCCCACAAAAAGAAATTGTTTATGATTTTCTTTTATCCTTACTGGTTGAGGATACGTGTTTAAGAAGCAAGAATTATGTAAAGGATATTGTTAGATAATGTTTCCCTTCCTTCTTTCTTTTGTTATCAAATCCCTAATGACCTCATTAGATGCTAATTGCATACTCTGCTTTGATGAAGGCAAATATTGACTCAATTAACTGATTATGAACTTGTGTTTATAAATTCAAAGCCAAAAGTGGAAATGTACCCTATTTCAAGGTCTTTTTTATCCCCTTTGTCGAGCAAACATTCTAAAACAAAGAAGCCACGTACACCATTGGACAGTTTCTTGTTACCATACCAAACATTACGGTAATCGAGCCCACCAATTCTGGGTGGTGGATGCTAACACATACATGTATACATTCAAACATATAATGAATCATCCTTATAGTAAGATGGCACACTTCTGAATACATTGAATTTTCTGTACTTATTGTCTTTATCAAATCATTTTGATGCGATTTTAAATAACAAATTAAAAAACGGTTTCAGTTTAGAATTAATTATTCAAAGACATTGCACCAAGAATTCCTAATATGAAGTAGCATCATCATTGTCAAAAATTTTTAATTTCGAAGGACTGTCTTTTGAGGGATATTGAAAATATTTATGTTTGCTCTGTAGATTTTCTATAGAATCAGTGGACCTTGTGTTATTCTAAAGCTATTCAAGATCTTGGAATGAAACATAAATATCTAATTTTTAGTATCTTAAACAGCTTGTCTGCTGAATAATTTATATTAATAAGTTTGTGGCTTCAGCGCTAGTTATACTTCAAATTCTAAATAAATATAGGTTGGCATGTAATATACAGTCCACCACTATAAGAAGGCTAGTCTTGTTTGTATTTTTTGTGATTTGCCCTTCTCCAGAATTACTGATGAGGGGTGTAATTCCCCGAAATCGGTACAACTCAGTGGCAAGTAGTGAATCGAATGACAGATTGGGCTTCACATTTATTTTTAGTATCATAAACAGTGTGTCTGTTGAATAATTCAGTCGAATAAATCAATGCTACTTATTCTTCAAATCGTACATAATTGTAGGTTCGCTGTGGTGAGCAAAAGCAAAAACAAAAAACAACAAAAAAACATACATATATATTTGATTATGTTACAGTTTTTATACAAAGAAATTAATATATCAGAAATTAGAAAAATAATCTGTGATTCAGGGCTTTCTTCGTGAAATTTAAGTTAATTGAAGAATATTTCTAATCCCTACCTTTTCATCATTTCATAAATAGTTTGGAGAATTAAGTTTATTATGAAAACACCTGTGTAGGTATGTCATTAATCGTAATTATGATTTAAACCCATTTCAGTTTGGCCTTTACTTACGATGAAGGGCTTTCGTATTGAGGTCTTTAAAAGGTCGATGTGACTGAAAGGTATCATTATCTCCGGCTAAACCAATTCGCTGCCATGTTGGAACTCTGGCTTTGTTGTTGTTTTTGGCTTGTTTCCTTCACTAGAACTTAAGATATTCTATGCCCATTCTTGTGCATAGATCTCAGAAAATTTCAACGTTTAAAAACATGTTGGAACTCTGGCTTTGTTGTTGTTTTTGGCTTGTTTCCTTCACTAGAACTTAAGATATTCTATGCCCATTCTTGTGCATAGATCTCAGAAAATTTCAACGTTTAAAAATGCACAATAATTTTTTTATATAATTTAAAAGAAATATATACAATTAAAAACTCTCAACAAAAACAAGCAAGGTGTTCATGAAAAACACGACTTGTCTATTAGCCTTTGCTCCTGAATTAAAACTGATGAATATCGTTAATGGTATTAAAGACAAAATTGAATTAAAGAATAAATGTGGAGTATACAAAATCGCTTCAGTTGTGGCTTGAATTATGTCGGACAAAAAAATCAGAAATTTGAAGTTTCGATTTAATTAACACAAAAAACGCTATCTAAAAATTAAAAACTAGTGATTCGGCCTTGGCAGAACATGTAGCAAACTCGTCACATAACATTGAATGGGATAAAGTTGAAATAGTTAAAGAAGTCAAGCTAATAAATGAATTATACATAAGAAAATATCTTGAAATTATTAAACATAAAATTATTTTCAATAAAGATCAGGCCCGGCATGGCCAGGTGGTTAGGACGCTCGACTCGCAATCTGCGGGTTCGCATCCCCATCCCACCAAACAT
>NW_013666345.1:326168-328965 GCF_000517525.1 Limulus polyphemus | reverse complement strand
ATAAAGATCAAGGCCCTGGTGCCACAGAAGAGAATTTTTGGAAATCTATTCTGTAGATGGCACTGTATAATATGCAAATTACACACGTACACTTGCTGGTATAAAAATAAAAAATGAAAGTTTATTTGTTTCTTCTGGTCTCCCGAAGAGGGTGGAACGTTTTCCATTGAAACATGTAGAGTTTTTAATTGTCTATTTTAATTTTAACTTGTACAATAAATCATTGTGCATTTTTAAACGTTTAATGTTCTTACTTATTTTACGACTAGAACTTAAGTAGAAAGTCGAGCATTTAATGATTCTTAAATCGTTTTTATAGTTTAATGAAACCTATTATTTACATAAAGACAAAAAAAATGTGATTTTAGAAAACGTGATTTCTTTGAAAAATGTGCAAACTAATGTTATAGAATATTTTAAAGATGTAAAGACAAAATGGTTACCTTTTATAGGTGCACCCTGTTATAAAGAAGCCTGGAATTGTCCATTTTTTAACTTATAATTAATCAAAAATTTCTCATATCCTCTCGTCCTAACCCAAAAACTAGAAAATAAACAATATCAAAAATATGTGAAGCATTTTGGAGAATTCTTTATATACCATCACGTCAATCATGCCAACGTCTTTAGACAGTGTCTTAAAAATATTCATCAACAATTAAATGCGCATTTTTTTAAAGTGGCAAACATATCTTGAAAATAATACTTGCAATATTATTTATTTTCAAAATGAACGTAGAATGTATGGCTTTTTCCGTTCGTTTGTTAAGCATAAATCTACATAATGGGCTATCTTCGCTTTGCCCACCGTGGGTATCGAAACCCGACTTTTAGCGTTATAATAATGTGGCCCAGCATGGCCTGGTGGTTAGGGCTCTTGACTCGCAATCTGAGGGTCGCAGGTTCGAATCCTCGTCCCACCAAACGTGCTCGCCCTTTCAGCCGTGGGGGCGTTATAATGTGTCGGTCAATCCCACTATTCGTTGATAAAAGAGTAGGCCAAGAGTTGGCGGTGGGTGGTCTTTCACTGCTAGATTAAGGATGGCTAGCGCAGATAGTCATCGTGTAGCTTTGCACGAAATTCAAAACAAATAATAATAATATGTGGAACGTATCTATTAAAACATATATCCTCAGACTACAAATGTTTAATTGAATTTGTCTAATAGAATAATATACATTATACAACCAGAATAAAGAAAGAGAAAAATGTGTTTAATATCTTAAAAGACAACAAAGAAACTATATGTGAATGTCTTATGAACATGCTCAACCAACTTATCCCAAACCAGAAGCATTTCCAACAAGGTAAATCATGCTTTAATCACGACTAAAATTATAAACAAAGGGATCTTTTGCATTTTAATAATTTTATTCAAACTTCAGTTGTAATAAAAATTTAATATGGAAACTATTTATTAGTTTCACAATTGTTTCTTACGAGAAGTTTCGAAAGAAATCAGTTTGTTTTTTTTGTAGGTTTCTGGAATTCAAGCCTTGTTTGTTTTACGAAAAAAAAACTACATACAAATTATCTTCGTCGTGTCCGTCACAGGTTTCGAACCTGGCACTTTAGGGTTATAAGTCTTGAAATTTATCGCTGAATCACCAAGTAACCTGAAACAGTCACTCCCATGTTATCTGTGTATTTACCAACAATATGTATTGTAACTTTTTAGATCGTTGTATTTCGATTCTCCTCCGAGTGTAATATATAAACTGCTTTTTTAACCATAACCAAATGAAATATGTAATTTTTGAGTGATCTTAGATTTTTTTTAGCGCTTTGAAAATGTTTGCATAACAATATTTATAAGTATTGAAACTGTTCGTGCACATCAATTGTTGACTTTGTTGAAACTGTTCGTGCACATCAATTGTTGACTTTGTTGAAACTGTTCGTGCACATCAATTGTTGACTTGACTTACTAAACACATTGTTACACGGTTGTATCGTAAGACATTTAGACCTGTCCTTGACTTTTGTCGCTCCTGATAGAGTATACAATTTCCACAGTCGAGTGCTGATAAACAAAAGGGATAAATAAGGTATGTACATACCTTTCAGATTACATGCAGTAAACAATGGTACGTAAATACCGTACAGTGTGTTGTAAAATACACTAGTAATAAGAGCGACAGAAAAAGCCTATATAGACGTAAAAGATAGGCAGATAGGTGGATAATTTTTACTTCTAAGGAGCACATGCGTGGTCACTAGCGTCCTCGAAACATTATACTACACTGACAGTTACTGGGTCGTTTTAATAAACACAGATACGATCAATTCCATCTAGAGCATGCGTATTCTTAAAACGTTTCATAACATAAACACCAATCTACATGCCAAATTACAGACATAAAGTACTTACGTGATCCGTTTAAAGAACAAAAAACATATATATATATAGTGTGGGTATTATACGTTATACATAATTACACGTTAAGGAAGGAGAGTTATACAACATACAGCCGCCTTCAATTCGGCCAGATATAATCAGAGTGCTGCTAATTCCACTCTATGGTTAGGGGAACTTAGATAATTAAAGTATATACAGGAAAGACGTCCAAGACTAGGCTGGAAATTTGATTTTGAGGAAAGCTCAAGGCGATGCTGTAAAAAATGACACATAAAACTTATTAGTACATCTCATATTATCTCTTTCAGGTAATTCTCAAAAATATACCTGGTATTTGTGGTTATTAATTCATTGCATATTTTCTCTTAGAGATAATTCTCAACAATGTCCACAGTAGCTGTACTTATTTAATGCCACCCCAGTGGCACAGCGGTATG
>NW_013666345.1:319122-325608 GCF_000517525.1 Limulus polyphemus | reverse complement strand
AACAATATAAAGTAGCTGTGCTTATTAATACATTCCGTATTTTATCGTTTAGATACTTCTCAACAATATAAAGTAGCTGTGCTTATTAATACATTCCGTATTTTATCGTTTATATACTTCTCAACAATATAAAGTAGCTGTGCTTATTAATACATTCCGTATTTTATCGTTTAGATAGTTTTCAATAACATACAAGGCAATGATAAATTCCGCATACATTTAAATTGGAAAAATTAACTCTATCTGTACTTTTGTTTATCTGCTTATCTCTCTCTTTCGGTATCAGTGATTGTTTATCTCTCTCTTTCTTAGTCTTTATTCCTTATCATATGTTAACGACCATACGTTAAGTTTATCATGATATATATATATATATTACTTTTTTAATCCTCAACTTCAAGAAAACTTAACAGCGTTGATGCCTGGCAAGTGCGTCATTTGAAAACTTGCTACGAAGGACGACTTGTACATATAGCAACAAGAAATGCAACTTACAAATATGTAGTCTAAGAAAACTAATGTGACAATGCAAGGTAACTGGTGAGATAAAATCACTATGTAGATATACGTCTATAAGTGTATACACATTCTACATACAGCTGAACATAATACATGTAAGTGTACTGTGTGGCTATACGATTGAATGCACAATTTGCATACCAAATACATAATTCTAGAACTTATGTTCGTTTAAAATCGTAAATACGTAAAGAACACTGATTAAGCTAAAGCTACGTGCATTGTATTTTTTACTAGTGAAATAAGATTTATTTTAGATGTAATGTACAAAATCAGTTTTGGTAATCGTTTTTTTTAATTTGTATTTAGATCTCAACTAAATAACCTCAGAAGGAAGTTCGCATTACAAATGGTGTTAATGCGCCAAAATAATGTCATATTATACAAAATATAACATAACCATATCGGTAGTTCACGAGACGCCATTCTCAGTGTTACTATATACTTAACAACGGTTGAATTAGGCCCTATTGTTTCAAATTCAGGTTTAAATTACTGTTTTACTGTCACTCTTCAAAGTATTCTAATAGTTGCTGCAGTCTGCTCAACTTAACAGTTGTTGTTTAGTTGAACGAGACTTGAAAAAACATATTATTATTATTATTACGCATTTGTCATGTTAGCATGACTTAACCTAATTTTTACAAAAAGAAAACTTTTTGATTTTTTAATCACGTATAATTTCTTGAGTTCTGTTTGATTTTTACCTCAACGTATTGGTTTGAAATCAAATACTTGTAAAAATGGGCGAGTCAAATAGGGTAGTTAGACAAAAATAAAGTACTCAAACGTATGGTTTACGCTTTATATTTACGCAGTTCACGACTGTGATAAATCTTTAAGGTTAAATATTGTGGTGAAAAGAAAAATAACAACACAGACTCCGTGCGTGTATACTACTTCTTTCTGCTGAACCTCTACAATAACATTATTTTTGAAACGAATAAAATTATCTAATTCAGGTTTACACATTCCTACAAAGAACGTTGCTGTTAATATTTGCGCCCAGTTTCTGTCTAATTTGCATTCCTGAGCTATTGTCACGTGACATGTTTACAAGGTATAACATTGCAAACTTTATCGTTTTATTAATTTGTCCTTGTCATTATTCAATTAGGTCAATGGTTCTCCATTGACTGTGGCGTCGGTTTTTGAGGACGAATTATAAAGACTCAAAACTTTAATTTCTAGTAGACGTCAGTGCACGTACGTTTCACCTCTCTCTCTACTTTTAATAAACGTTTAAAAAACTGCTAAAAATATAATTCGCGAAATTATGTATGTAGACCAGGCTATGTAATCACTAAACCAAAGTTATTTTATGATATTATTGACGCGATTGATTCCTATAGTGTCGTATAAGTCCTATCACAATTGTTTACAAAAAACCGTCCACGTTTTTAATGTTTTCGTTTCAGAAAGTTTTGAAACGTAATAACTTACGAGGGGTGTCCGAAAGATCCGTGGGGTCGAATGTTTCAGAGTGATGATGATCTCGTACATATCGTTCAGTCATGGATGACCAAGAAGAAGGCCTTAGAGCACCACTGACGCAAGTTTATAGACTCAGGAGGAATTTATGTTGAAGAAAATAAATCACAGATGAACCAGTGTCTCTTTTATTTATAAGTCGGGTTTCAAAAAAGACTTTAAGGTTAGGAAAGAAAAGGAAGTCACTTGGGTCTAAATCCGGTGACTAAGGGGTTGACTGAATAATTAGAAGCCAGTATTATGGATAGTGTTCAAAGCAACACGCGATTTGCGAGCTGGGGCATTGTCCAGATGGAAGAACACACTTTTTTTTCAGCAATCCTCTTTTCTTTTCTTCCATTTCTTGACGCAGATTGTTGATTAATGATGGGCAGTCATTTTCCGTAATGGTTTGACCCCTTTACAAATAATCAATTAGTAAAACGCCCTTGACATCCTCAAAAATAAATGCCATGACCTTCCCAGCAGGGATATGATGGGTGAACTTGGGTGTTTCCATTGCGTACTTTGTATTTTTGTTTCTGGGTTGAAGTGGTGAACCCACATTTCATTCATAGTTAGGAGTACGTGTTGGCTTCCAACAATTCGAATCTGTTTCTGCTCAGGTTACAACATTTTTGGAACCCATCTGGCATTAACCTTACTCATGCCCAAACTGTCACTCAAAATACTTACTACAGCTCTTTTACAAATTCCCACTTCCTAATTGTAATTCTTCTATCATATATAAACAACTTATGAACTTTATCTACTCACGACCAATTCTTGGACTATCTTGTTTGAATGAATAGTGAGATTTGACTGTTTCTCTTATAGCGCACCCGCAGCTATTTTTGTACATTTTTATTTTCGTTTTAGTGATAGGTATCGTAAGGCGTTTACTCTAGATATCAACCTTACTTTTAATTATTCAGCAAATTTGAACAACTTTCCCTTTCGTTATTGTGCAATAATCTTTTTCAAGTTGTCTGATAACTTGCCTCAAGCCTACCAAGAAGCAATGCCATGCTGTCATAGAAAAGGCATTATATTTTCCTCTTTTGAATATGTGAGATATTATTGTTAAGTTCGTTGTCTTGCTCTGTACTTTGGTCACAAAAGGGCGATCAAAACACCCGGATGTATTCCTGGACGCCGAGCGTTGACCTTGAAACAAGAACTATTGAAGCACGCGACAATCTTTATAAAACTCGTTTTTTCTTGCTAATATTTATACTTAATCAAGTATCAGTAGACCGGTGGCAAACTTCCTTGTCCCGACCCTACTAGAATTCATAAAGGCTCATCCTTCTACATTCTTCCTTATAATCATTATACTTGTCCACGTTACACTTGAGGTCATTGCTGGCTAGGCCCAATAAATAGGAAGTTATTCTTGGCAAGTTAACCCATCGCTTAGAACTGTTTTTTTACCCCACTTTAGGTCGCGCAAGAAAGTTCACGGAAAAGAATTCACCTTCAGGGAGAGTTTTGTAAAAGTGGTTTTACTACCTTGGCAAGTAGGCCATTTTTTTTTCTTTTCCTTTAAGCGAGGAGGACTGATATAGTGGCAATATTCTAACTGTGCTTCTTCCGTTAATTCCGTTAGATATTGAAAGTATTCAACATACATTATCTACTATTAAATCAATGGGTTTTGTATTTAACTTTGATGGTATTTTGATTTTTTCATATGGCGAACAATGCTTTTATTTGTTATTTAGCGATTCTTTCAAAACCTGTAATACAATTTCTTTTCCTTCTGTATGTGTATTTATTGCATGGATTAAATTAAAGCTATAAAATATACGTACTTACATGTTTGCATGATTCTTGTAAAAACATTTAACAGGGAATTCAGTGTGTCAAAATGTATATTATTCTGTCAGCAGAAATTTCGAGAAAGATTACTGTTTGTCTTGATAAGTTAGCTCGTAAATTGTTCTCATCTTGAAACTGGATACTTTGGAGATTGAACCAAAAGTTTCAAGGTTACATGAAAGGTGGCTCTTGGTGATAGAACAACGAGAAAGGATAGGGTAAGCCAAGTTTGATACCTTAATTCTCATTTGAAAGTAAAATACATTAGGAGTGAAAAGGCTAAAAAAAGTAAAATTATGAGGATCAAAGCCACAGTCTAACGTCATTTGAATGTTCCATTATTAGCTTCCTGTTTCCCCTGTTGGTGGTTTTGAACTGCCACGTATAGCCAGTAATTTAGAAACTGGATTAAATAAACCATTCTGCCATGAAAGTGTGGCATTATTTATTCTTGAATTTACGTTCCGGATCTAGCCTAATGATAGAGCAATTATAATGATAAATTATACATTGTGAATGCTTCGATAATTGTTCACCCTTCATAAATAAAAATGACATTGAAAAAATTCGAAGATTTTTAGAACAGCTAAATATATTTAATTTATTGTATAGTATACAATTTCCCATCATGTTAACATTCTCTTATCTGATCATGGAGGACCAACTCAATATCAGTCAATAAAATGCAGAAATTAAGAGTTGTCTCCATTGTTTTGTTCAACCCATGTGTATATATATATATATATATATAATGAAAGCAAGTATTGTACATCAAACAATAATCTATTTTTTATCGTTCTTCAATCAAAGTTTCTTTTAATTGTTGGGGCAAAATCGGAGGATAAATTCTGCTGGAAGATTGGTTTCAAAAACTGGCCATTGAGGCTCAATAACATTTCAATTTGGTGACTTGGTAGCCAAGTTAGGGACCCAAACCCTTCCTCGTGTTATTTAATCCAAATATTTAACTATTTCATCAGTATGAATTGGTGCATTGTCTTTCTGAAACAGAACAAACATATAAATGTGTTTATGATAGGGTAAAACTGGTCTGTAATAAAGTTTAAGTAATCATTTATTATCACTTTACTTTTCAGTGAGATCATAAACTTTAAATCACTCAAAAAAAAAGAAAAACTTACCAACACCATTGTAGAGCCTCTGACATTGATCTTTGGTTCAATTTTCGTGTTCTTGACACCGTTCTTCTCTGGCTTTTGCACATTCTTGGTATTACTAATTGTTTTAGAAAGGCAGACTTATGGTGGTGACATATCTTTTGCAGTTACCTTCGAGCTGTTTTGATAGAGGTTGATTTTAGTAGCCTTCTAGGCTTACATAAAGTTCTGCGCACACTTTTAACACTGTAGTCTTTTATCTTATCTCAATGTTCGTATTAATGCTAGTCTGTCACGACCTGTCAATTTTACTTTTCGACCACTATTATGTTTGTTTGATGTGATTTTATTTTTCGATATCCATATTGACACCACTTTTCATATTGATCCTCGGGACACATTCATTATTTTAGATGTTCGTGTCAGAGAGAATCTAACTAGACGTTCATCTAGAATCATGGCGCCCCCCAGTGGCACAGCGGTATATCTGCGGACTTACAACGCTAGAATCCGGGTTTCGATACCCGTGGCGGGCAGAGCACAGATAGCCCTTGTGTAGCTTTGTGCATAATTAAAAACAAACAAAGAATCATGGCTCTTTGGAAACTTGACAGAACTTTTAAACTTGACATTTCGAGAACCTTTCTCTGATAAAAACAGTAACATAATATTCGTATATGGACATACTTAATGATATAGAATAATTAATGGACAGTTAAATTACCATATGGTTACATTTTACTCTCTTATAGACCCCAAAAGCTGGAGCACAAAGGTGGGATGATTTTAGTATTTTATATAACATCTGTATCTATCTATCTATATATATATATATAGAGAGAGAGAGAGAGAGAAAGAGACATTTAAAATATATTGTATATATGTTTTAGAATTAATGAAAATATTTTAAAAGTTAGTCCAAACGTGTTCCTGACTTTTTGAAGTGTTATAATTATTATTCTTTTTTTTTACGCTTTGAGTCAGCGGTTAACGTACAATGCTGCATATTGTGAGATCCAAGGTTCGAGCTCACGATATCCTGCCGAACACACTCTCGAAACATTGGCGTCTCTTACCTGATTCATTCTGTGTGTTTGAGAATGTGCTCTTAAACATATATTTTTCTATTATGTATTCTTCCAATGCGTTAAAATTAAAGGTATTTATTGAAATCAATCAAATGGAAGATCAGAATATGTAATAGCAAAGGAATATAACAGTAGTGTTAAACATATTAACATGTTAAACATATTAGATCGTCAAGAAATTATTGGCGCGTTTTGGAACACTTTCATTAACCATCCCCCAAAAACGTACATCACGTATAATAGTTAAACTAACCGCCTAACCGTCACGTTGGTGTAGCCTATATAATGTGCAAAATTTAGTATACTCTAATCCCTTATAGTGATGGCACACGACGAGACAAACATACAGCAACGAAAGATGTTTGAATCCAAGAAGGGAAACAAAGCCTCTGTAGCCTCAAAGAATATCAAAGAAGCTTATGATTTTGAACGTTCGTAAGTGGCAACGATGGTTCAGCAAATTTCGTTCA
>NW_013666345.1:317326-318396 GCF_000517525.1 Limulus polyphemus | reverse complement strand
TGGGAAGTTCTCCCCAATCCACCATATTCTCCAGATATGGCATATTCTCCATCTTTTTCGTTCGTTGCAACACCATCTTAATGGGAAAACGTATGCAAATGTGGAAGGTGTTAAAGAGGTCTCCAAAATGTTTTTTTTTTTTGCTTCAAAGCCAAGTGACTTTTTTAATCGGGGCATTAAAAACCTGATTGTAAGATGGAAAAGCATCATCGATAGGAATGGAGACTATTGCATTTAATAAATGTTTTGTTTTCATATATAAGTTGTTCGGGTTTTTTCATCTAAAAAAAAGCGACATTAATTTCTAGACGACCTAATAGAAAGAAAATATCCTTTACATCTGAACTTTAGCAAGCTATATAAGATAGTTTTTCTTTTATGTTGGTTTCTCATTGTAGCTCGTGATTATTTTGAGCTTCCAAGATTATAGTGATCGTGTTTGCTCTCACAAGTTGGAAACGTATTTAAAACTTATAGCTATTTTTGAATAGTGTACATTATGAAATTATACATATATTTTAAACTTTTAATTGCTTAAACGTGGATTTTATTACTGAGCATGTTAATAGTCATTATCAATTATCATTCAAAGCTTCATAGCTTATGTAGTCTATGTATGAATTCTTTCAGTGTACAGATGTATATCTAAAAGCGAAAAGTAAAGTGAGAAAATTAGAATACCTAGAGCTCGAGCATGAACGTGTGACTATAGCATGCTGCTGTAGAGGATTCGAAGATCTCGAGTTCGAGATGTAATGCTACCAAAGACACATTCGTGACAGTCAATGTCGATATTTTGGTTAAGAATACCCGTTTGAGGCGTTTCAGTTCTGACGTCTCTGGTCGTTTGATAATTTACCGTAAAAATTCTTCCCGAGGAACTTCAGCGATACAAGTCCTTTCTTAAATAAAACTAGTTTATTCTTCCTCAATACAACTTTGCAATATACAGAATTTCCACAGACACTTTAACTTAATCACACGCTATAATTCACAAAGATTCACGCACTTTCTTACGGTCACTACCGCTCACTTGACTCAATTATCTATCTCTATATCTGTCTATCTGC
>NW_013666345.1:311501-317316 GCF_000517525.1 Limulus polyphemus | reverse complement strand
CGGGCTTATATACTAAAATAGAGTGCGCCTGGAAAAGACTAGAGTTGCCAGGAAAAGTGGTGATCCTTCTAGAAACTTATGACGTGTTACCAGAGTCGCGTGACTTCCGCTGTCATAACAAAATGAACAAACAAACACGGAACATAGAAAATAACATAAACAGAATAAATCTGCTTAGATTGGTGAACACCTTTACAATCTCTGTCTAAAACTCTTGTTAGATTTTCCCACAACATTCGTTTTGTCTTGGGCTTCTTTAGAGCGACTCCATTACTTGTATGTGTTCCATGATTTACAATCATACTAACTTATTGTGATTGAATTTCTTTACGTTGTAATCTTTTGGCGTTTAGAAGTACGAGGTACGAGACGTAATAATAATGAGATGTTAACAAGGCTTCCATAAATAGTAAAATATCTGGAAAAGTTCCAAATACGGGAGTTTCGAAATTTCTTTAATTTCAACATTATTGAAGACATAAGTTGGCTTATTGTTCCTAAACTTACGAGACATAAATCTGTTGCCATGTTATTTTAAGTTTGTTTTTTTTTCAAAGGAAAGTGTTATTGTACGCTGTTTTCCTTCAAAGAAAACAAAATTCACAAACTTACATGTGTATGTGTTCATGGAACTTATTTGTAAGAACAGAAATACTAAACCTACCATTAATACAGACGTATGTTTCTCTAGTGTATGGTTATATTGAAGTTGAAAACATGTTAGTTTACTATCGTGATTTGCAGAACTTTTTTTTCTACTTAATAGATTATGTGAGCAACATCTGTGAGATAAAAATAAATGTTCATATGCACGGTATGTTTGTTTGTTTGTTATTAAGCACAAAAACCACACAATGGGATATTTTTAGCATTATAAGCTCTCAGAATTAATGCTGAGCCATCACCAGGCTACATGGTATGTAAAAAGCTCAATCTTGTAACCTTTTCTTTTCTATTTAAATTTTATCACTTCCCATCAGGGCGTAATTCATTTTCCCCTTCTATAATCGAGAAAGTGAACTTTGTGTTTTATCGATAAAAATTAACGTTCTTTTTAAACTTAAAAATTAAATTCCCGAGGTAGGTCGCGATCGTTTAAATTGTTTGATGATTTTTTTCTTTTCTGAAACAGAAATAAACTTTTCTTCAAATAAAGTGTAGCTTTATTTGAATGTTTACTATCTGTGATTTTTCAACGTCCTTAAAAACACAAGCAGGGAATAATCTTGCGAATATATTTGTACTACAAATTTGTATACTACAGGAAGGATATTCATCAACCAGTGTGTCACATTACAAATCTATGCTTCATTTTGTTTATGCATCTGCTTTAAAATATTTAAAGTCTAACGTATCGAATACGCTACTATATTTTATTTTACGGGCCAGATGTGGTCTAGTAGTTGGTGTGATCAGACTTTGAATCTAAATGTTTGCGGTTCACGTCCCGCAGCCGCAAAAAAACTACGATCTGATTTTTGGGAGTTCAAGGATATGCATAAATATTCATTCTGTAGTTTTACGCAAAAATTCTATAAAACAAACTCTTATTTTGCTATTTTATTTCGGTAATTGTTTAATAATGTTTTTTCTAATATATATATCAAAAATTACTAATGATTCTGGAAAACCGACCATTATTTCACGAAAGTATCCAACATGAAAGTCGAAGAATGAAATGGAAAGCCAAAATTACGCAATGCAGAAGTTGTGCATCCAAGTACAGGTCACGTGCATGCTGGAAGGTGACAAAATGTATTCCAACGTCACTGTCAGGTGCACACGTGGCTCGCAGCCTAAACGAGTAGGAACCAAGATTTTCAAAGATTTAGCTCACTGCAGTTTGGCCACCGTGGCGCCTCGTCGCGCCGTGAAATTGACCTAACCGAAATCTAGGTTGTATATATGTATACGCTTCAAATGGTAGATGAGACGTCATGTGGACATTAAATGTCTAGCCGGACTTACCACAGATCAGTTATATAAGGTGTGGTTGAAGTATTGGTTAGATTTTATGTTAAGACTGACCCCCACCTGCACTTAGCTTGCTTTATTAATATGTTGTTTCTCTTTTTGGCGATATTACTAAACAACCGGGGTCGCATAGTCACCTAGCACCAGGATCTCAAGATTCACAGAGGTTATAGATGCGCTTTGATCTGTAATATCTGATGGCCATCTTGTGGCCACAACGCGAAACTTACGTACAAAGCAAGAATAATAACTCTTATTAGGGAATTATGCACCTTTTTTTTTCAATTCGAGGGATAAACTTCTTAAAAATACCCCGAAAGTGATTAGACATTAAAATTCCTTCGATGTTTAGTAGGGATACATCAAATAGGCGCGTAGAGTCAACCGGGTTTTTTTTGTGTGAATCATCTAACTTTCCGACCGTTGCTGCTTTTTTGGAAGAGGACGACAAGAAGCTGCGCGTGCATACAGAGGGAGAACGTGCGTACGCGATTGTGAAGTGTCTTACAGTAGGGTTATCCGCTGAGCACCAGAAGACAATAAGAATCGATAAAGGACTGACCGAACCAGGAATAAACTTCAAAGATGCTACTAGCTGTCCAGGCTGTATATAGGGATCAAGTCAAATCTGTCACCACGTCTCAAAGTCGTGCCAAGCAGCAGAGGGAGGTAAAGAAAATATTATTTATCATTTACTCAATATATATATAATAAAAGTCTTTTATTTGTCAAAACAGAAATTTTATTTGGACTAAACAAAGTAATACAAAAACTCCTACTCAACAAAAACATCTAACAATTTATTGTGCGCGTAATACAATTAAAATGTTTGTTTTTTTTATTCACCACATCCGAAGGGTTAAAAATAATATCATTTATATATTGAAAGTTTCATCATTTCTTGTTCTATTTTCATAAGTCATTAAGTCT
This sequence comes from Limulus polyphemus, assembly GCF_000517525.1. Lineage (NCBI taxonomy): Eukaryota > Metazoa > Arthropoda > Merostomata > Xiphosura > Limulidae > Limulus > Limulus polyphemus. The sequence goes on along the minus strand of NW_013666345.1, from coordinate 314,412 downwards.
TAGAACCTGTGCTTTACGCATAAAAATATATTTATCCACATATATTGTTTACATCGTAATATTGGTTATTTACTATTATTTAACGCTTAAGGGGACTTTAAAATAATTTTTACATCTTTTTCATATAAATACATAAATTTGTACAGTAAATTAACAGTTACTCTGAATTTTCTGACGAGGTAATCTAACACTGGAAAAATTAAGAACACTTAACTCGTGCACGTCAGAATCTCGTCTCATTCAGATGGGATTTATAGTTTGTTAATTTTGGGTCAGTCGGTTATATTCAAACTATCGGTTTTGGGTAGGAGTTTCGCACCAATAAATAACCTTAAATTTTTACAACATAATTGTCACGACTCCTATTAATTTTCTTTACGATTATTCTGTCACGTAACATTTTTAATATTTTCAGAGATAAATTATCTTAATAAATCATGTAATAAATTCTAAGCAAAACAATAGTAATTCGAAATTGACACTAATATAACCTTTCATTGTGAACAAAAATAGGAAAGGTTATGGGTATTGTTCAATGTTACGGGTATTGTTGAAAGTATTAAATATCAATGTAGTTAGGGTTTCGAACAAAAATAGGAAAGGTTACGAGTATTGTTCAATGTTACGGGTATTGTTGAAAGTATTAAATATCAATGTAGTTAGGATTTCGAACAAAAATAGGAAAGGTTACGGGTATTGTTCAATGTTACGGGTAGTGTTGAAAGTATTAAATATCAATGTAGTTAAGGTTTCGAACAAAAATAGGAAAGGTTACGGGTATTGTTCAATGTTACGGGTATTGTTCAAAGTATTAAATATCAATGTAGTTAGTGTTTCGAACAAAAATAGGAAAGGTTACGGGTATTGTTGAAAGTATTAAATATCAATGTAGTTAGGGTTTCGAACAAAAAAACAATACCCGTAACCTTTCCTAGAAAGTATTAAATATCAATGTAGTTAGGGTTTCGAGACAGAAAATTTAGAGGTTCTGAGTATGATGGCTCGTTAGATTTCTTATGCAATTATATTTGCATGTTTTGGTTTAATTGCTTTAAAGGCCCTGAAAAAGTAATTTAGTCCAGTACTTTGCTTATCGCATCTGAATCTTTGTATTTCACTTTTTTTTTTATTCACAAGAATATGGTCATCTAGTAGAATATAAGCGTATATATTACACTTGCGTTTCTAAAATATTCTAAAACCCTATTTCATAGCCTTGAATATCTAAATTAACATTTTAATTTGATCATATTCATCTGACCACGAATCATACACACACACACAACACTAAAAACCTAAACATCTAAATATCATATGTAAACCTATGAGCTCTCCATAATGTGTCAAAGTTGTTTTGGAGTCAGTCTTTAGTGTGTTATATTATATAACCACGTTGGCTAATTATACACATCATATACAGTTCTATAGAATCGCCATTCTGTATGTGCATAAGTATATTTATATATTTATTAAACACTCTCATGAGATCACCATCTTAATGCTCCATGCAGTCACTATATATCTATATTTCCTATTGCTACTATTATGATATATAAGAATAGTCTGTGATGCTACGAAACCGGTTATATACAAAAAGAGTTTGGTAAAAAGAAAATATTCGAGTTTTCTTTTAACCATACATACATATATCATGTGGTCTCAGAGACCACAATACTGTGTCTGTGTTATAGTTCATGGGGCCACTATCTGTATATTACAAAGCCACATAGGATCCCTATACTCTCTATGTCTCTTCTGGCCTGTTGGTTATGTCGCTGTACTCGCAAACTGCGCCGAATGTCTTCTCCTTTCAGTTGTGGGGCGTTGTAATGTTACGGTCAATAGTGACTCGAGACTTGTCGGTCGGCAGTTCAATATTAGGGACAGCAGCAGATGGCATTAGCAGCTTTGCCATAAACAAGCCTGTCTCTTGCTACATACGTATACCATATAATCCCAGTGAGCCACTAGCCGATAAACTCTATTTCTTATATAACCACAAGAAGGCAGCATTTTTAACTAACATACAACTATTTGTCAGTAACATACTTAACATGCAACATAACATGAGAAGAAGCACAAGTACTTTTTTTTTTTTACTTCAATAAAAACAAGATATTTTCCGGCACTTGCAAGTTTATGAGAGAAGAAGAAGAGACAAAACAAAAGACAATGATTTTACACAACGGTGAACAAGAGGTTATCCAGAAAGACAGTGGTTAAAGTGATCATATTCTAACGTTGCGTTGTTGTTGTTTTTTATAATAAAGAAATGTCCTTTTACCATTCCCGATCTCTCTAGGGATTGACCAAAAATTACGTGCCACTAAACTAAATTGCTGTATTTCTGCTAAGTTGTTTTTCTGGGTATGGTGTATTTCAAGAAGTACTTAATTCAATGATAGTGTTGTATGATCATTAAATAGTGTTAGGTGTTGAGTTTCTTTAGCTCAGTTTTAAAGACAGAAGGTGGGTGTCACCTGTTTCTGATAAATACATGTTATAATATCTCCTTGGTGAAAGATATTTTACTGTTTTGTTTAAATAACCAAACATATTTTCTGACGAATTATTTTTCTTATAAACATAATCCTTGCTTCCATTGTTTAGTTTTATAGCAAAGTATATCAGATATATTTTATCTCTTTACCTAGTATATCTTATAACCTTCAATTATAATTACCTTGCATATAAATTTGTTTGTTTGTTTTGAATTTCGCGCAAAGCTACACGAGGGCTATCTGCGCTAGCCGTCCCTAATTTAGCAGTGTAAGACTAGAGGGAAGGCAGCTAGTCATCACCACCCACCGCAACTCTGGGCTACTCTTTTACCAACGAATAGTGGGATTGACCGTCACATTATAACGCCCCCCACGGCTGAAAGGGCGAGCATGTTTAGGTGTGAGGGGGA
>NW_013666345.1:302221-310501 GCF_000517525.1 Limulus polyphemus | reverse complement strand
AATAGTGGGATTGACCGTCACATTATAACGCCCCCACGGCTGAAAGGGCGAGCATGTTTGGTGTGACGGGGATTCGAACCAGCGACCCTCAGATTGCGAGTCGAGCGCCCTAACTACCTGGCCATGCCGGGCTGCATATAAATCAAAATTCTAGTTGTATTTCATAGATATAAACAAACTTATCGGTGAAAATTTACCTTATATTTGTATGTATCTTTAGGATAAGCTACTCTAGACCAACAATCGTTTTGCAAAATGTTTCAATACGGTATTGTTCAAGAGAAGCTAGCGTAAGTAACACTCGTTTTGAAACACACTGCTATGCAGTATTGTTCAGAAGCTAACGTAAGCTAACACTCATTGTTAAAAATGTTTCAATACAGTATTGTTCAAGAGAAGCTAACGTAGGCTAACACTCGTTGTTAAAAAATGTTGCAATATAGTATTGTTCAAGTGAAGTTAGACTCGGTTTGAAACAGATACAATACAGTATTGTTCAAGAGAAGCTAACGTAGGCTAACACTCGTTGTTAAAAAATGTTGCAATATAGTATTGTTCAAGTGAAGTTAGACTCAGTTTGAAACAGATACAATACAGTATTGTTCAAGTGATGCTAGACTCGGTTTGAAACAGACACAATACAGTACTGTTCACGTGAAGCTAGCGTAAGCAAGACTCGGTTTAAAACAGATACAATACAGTATTGTTCAAGAGAAGCTAGACTCGGTTTGAAACAGATTCAATACAGTATTGTTCACGTGAAGCTAGCGTAAGCTAGATTCTGTTTGAAACAGACACGATACAGTATTGTTCAAGAGAGACTAACTAACACTCGTTTTGAAACATACTGCTATGTAGTATTGTTCAGAAACTAAAGTAAGCTAACACTCGTTGTTAAAAATGTTGCTATATAGTATTGTTCAAGAGAAGCTAGACTCGGTTTGAAACAGATTCAATACAGTACTGTTCACGTGAAGCTAGCGTAAACTAGATTCTGTTTGAAACAGACACAATACAGTATTGTTCAAGAGAGGCTAACTAACACTCGTTTTGAAACATACTGCTATGTAGTATTGTTCAGAAACCAACGTAAGCTAACACTCGTTGTTAAAAATGTTGCTATATAGTATTGTTCAATTGAAGCTAGACTCGTTTTGAAACAGATACAATACAGTATCGTTCACGTGAAGCTAGCGTAAGCTTACATTCGTTTTGTTAGAGCATAAAGAGTACTGAGAGTGCTCAGTTTACTTGTTTAGTTCTAAGCATGAAACAGTTCATTTAATAATGATGTTAGCAAGTTTGGCTAAATAAGTATTTAACAAGACCAAATTTTTAACCAAAATTCACAAAGAACTGCGTAATAGTATTAGCAGTGGCTAACATATGATTACATATCTTACACTATCGATTGCAAAAGCATATAATATATATACTAGGAGGTAAGTTCTAAAAAACGATAGATTATTTTCACTCTAAAATATGTAGGAGATAATGGCACACTAACTTATGTTTACATACGGCATATATCTGCCCTTAGAATTATGCTAACTGTGAATGTAAATTATGTTAAGAAAGATTGTACACTACAAAGCGCATTAACTTCTTCATAGTCAACATGCTTCGATAGTATTATGACGAGCACATGCCAAGGTGGTATGTTCTGAAAAGAACTTTTCTAGCATCAATATACATGCAATATTTCTGAAGAAACAGCTACACTTGAAAGAACCTTGTCTGTACTAGTTGTGACAAATGAATGTTGTTGACACTGTGCTGACATAAGTGACATAATATTGAGGTAATTGGGGTGTCTAACGGCACATCTAGGTCAGAGGTTGGAGAAAGCTGCTTTCTAGCCTAGTTAGCACTGTGCACCATAATAGTAGGATTCTGGGCCATGCGGGTGCGCCATTCTCTCCACATTACTCATTGAAAGTAATGAAAACGAACAGACACAAAGTAAGAAACGTGTAGAAACTGTTTTGAAGTCAGTCTTTAATGTGTTATAAATGTGTCGAAGTTGTTTTGAAGTCAATCTTCAGTGTGTTGTGTCGAAGCTATTTTCAAGTCAGTCTTCATTGTGTTAGAAATGTATCGAAGCTGTTTTGAAGTCACTCTTCTTTGTGTTAGAAATGTGTCGAAGCTGTTTTGAAGTCAGTCTTTAGTGTGTTATAAATGTGTCGAAGCTGTTTTGAAGTCACTCTTCTTTATGTTAGAAATGTGTCGAAGCTGTTTTGAAGTCAATCTTCTTTATGTTAGAAATGTGTCGAAGCTGTTTTGAAGTCAGTCTTCATTGTGTTAGAAATGTGTCGAAGCTGTTTTGAAGTCAATCTTCTTTATGTTAGAAATGTATCGAAGCTGTTTTGAGTTCAGTCTTCAGTGCGTTACTAGCTTAATGAGTCACGCTTGTCTTGTGCTATTTGAAACAAGCAAAATGGTATTACAGTATCAATAATTTAACCTTAGGTCATCCGGGCATCAAAACAGTTAAATATAGTGATAAGAAAAAACTGGTTCAACCTAATCATAAGTTATAAAAGTATACACAAAAGGGTTAAAGCGCATGAATATTCTTTGGGTAAAATAGTGACAACGTCAATTATCCATCATCAAATTATCTACATTAAGCAATTATATTTATGTATTGTAAGATCAGAAATCATAACCAGAAGTCAAAGTATCGTTAAAATAATTTATTTAAACAGCCACTTAAATTCCGAAATACTTAGAAAGTCATAACCATATCAATAATTAGAATGCATTTTTCAAAGTAACCCAAAATACAATGAGGGGTCCATCCGCAAACCATGAAACACAGTAAAATACTTTTTTTTGCAAGGATTACTTTCTTATGCACAGTTTAAATACCTTTAACTTGGGCCATGTGGTTAGGGCGCTCGACTCGCAATCTGCGGATCGCAGGTTCGAATCCCCGTCACACCAAACATGCTCGCCCTTTTAGCCGTGGGGGGCGTTATTATGTGATGGTCAATCCCACTATTTGTTGGTAAAAGAGTAGCCCAAGAGTTGGCGGTGGGTGGCGATGACTAGCTGCCTTCCCTCTAGTCTTACACTGCTAAATTAGGGACGGCTATCGTAGATAGCCCTCGTGTAGCTTTACGCGAAATTCATAACAAACACACAAACTTTAACTAATAGAAGTTGGCAATGAATGAATGCTCAGAAATCCTCTGGTATCGGCAGGTTTCTTAAAATTTAACGACGTAAAAGGGATCCTATAAACTCAGAATTTGTGTTTATAGAACTCCTTGTACCAAACTGTAGAATTTGCGATATGTTTCTTTAATGATGATATATGATTTTTTTTTTCCTACCTCCAAGAGGCGAGGAAAATTGCGTTTACTTGAACGTTGGTTGCAAGAGCGCATGCGTTGATTTGAGTACCAACTAACTAAGCCGATATTTTGGGTATGAGTGTATATTTATTGTAAAAATGTCAATATCTATTATAAAAATATAAACAGTTACAATTAGTTTCGTCGGATTCGTAGTGATGTTCAGTTATATTAATCTGAGCATATGATATATACAAGTTTAATCCACGTCAGTGCTTTGAATTTGTTCAATACGAACACACTTTTTTACTGGTTTTTGTCAAATGACAATAGCTGGAAAATGTAGCAAGTATCTTCTACATCTATAGATACAACTGTATGATAATATAAACCAAATGTGCTACTTGCCTCGACATAATTCTACTACACTGCCTTATGCAACAAGTTGGTTTTATGCGACAGATGATCGCTCTATATATATAGTTATTTTGATGACAATATCTAATACGAGTGAGCAGTTACTAGAAGATAAACGTTAACAATGTTTCTACGATGGTATGAAATAATAATATATTCAAACTCTCAAGTTAACTGATAGCATAATATCCTTTTGGGGCAAAAGCACTGGGCCATTACGAAGTCGACTTACGTTTTAGTCTGAGCAGTACATTTAATTTCATCTAATTTTCTACAATAACTTAATTTAAATGTTCACGTTGTTTTTGTGTGCCATATTGCACTTTAATAAGGTTGATATTTTGTACTTGTATGAAATAATTCAGCCCATTCCACTACACTTAAAAGTACACATATGAATAAAATGTTACTCTAATAAATAAGATCGACATTTTTATCCCTGGGAATTAAGAGAGGCTGAACTTAGATCATGAAGTGGCCTTATTCTGCAACAACATAAAATAAACTTCAATATAAATAAGACGGTGGTGAAACATAAGCTACTGTTGTCTGCCACTTCCATCTTATCATTTCTGGTCATCCTTCCACGATTTATTCTGCTAGAATAAAATGTAAAAAGCGGATGTGAGAGCACGTTCGTGTTATTCGTTTTTTAGGCTTTTTTTTAATAAAGACTTATTTACTTTGGCACAATGCCTTTTAACCAGTTATACTTTGAAAAGTATCTGCGTAGTTTGCTACATATCAGAACAAACACGCTACTGTCGATGTTGATTCTACATAGGTTACTTTAAATGTCATGAAGGCCCTTGAATCGATAAATCAATAACTTCTAACAGAAAACAGAATAATTGTTTCAATGGTAACCTTTTCTTTTTTTTAACCTCGACGTTTGTCCTTGCAGCGTCTTTATTAGGTTAAAGCTCTACGAATCATTGTATTAGGTTCAATACAGACAACAAGGCCCGGCATGGCCAGGTGGTTAGGGCGCTCGACTCGCAATCTGCGGGTTCGAATCCCCGTTACATTAAAACATGCTCGCCCTTTCAGCCGGGGGGGGGGGTTATAATGTGACGATCAATCCCATTATTCGTTGGTAAAAGAGTAGCCCGAGAGTTGGCGGTAGTTGGTGATGACATAGCTGCCTTCCCTCTAGTCTTACACTGCTAAATTAGGGACGGCTAGCGGAGATAGCCCTCGTGTAGCTTTGCGCGAAATCCGTAACAAACAAACAAATAACAGATAATAAAAATTTAAAAATTAGCAGCGAATTACTGTAAGTTATCTTAGACGTGGAGACCTTCAAGCAAACGAATTTAGTGGTAAGAAAAGAGTACAGCTTTTTTCTATGGAAAACTTTTTCCAACGCCCAATTGTGCGATATACGCCCCTTTCATTTTACCAAGTCAATAACTTGTCACCACAGCTTTAAACCTCGAGGTTTAGTAATGGTATTGGAATTTTCAATCTGAACGGCACCTTATACGGACGTGGGCTAAACATTAAAGTCAGAGACCATTGGAACTCATGTCTAACCGTCCCTAATTTTGAACTATTGACCAGAAGGACAGCAGCCGGTCAGCGGCGCCCGCCGTTACAAGAGCTTTGTCAGGTTCATTTAACCGAATAACAGGGTTAATTTTCACTTTAATAACGACACTTCCACAGATGAAAGAGTAAAGCACGTTCAGTGGCTTCACGTCTCCAACTCGGACCTTCTGATCCCCAGACGGACACGTTTAACTTTAGTTTGAAATAGCATGTAGAGAGAGAAAAAAAAAGATTATTTTCTTAGATTTGGTGACAATTCATTTTTTATTAAAGTAAAATGCACGTGCAAGATATTGCAAATCTAATCCTCAATTTTGTCTCAGCTATTTAATAGTTTTACTTCGCTAGAAGGAATACATAAAAGTGCAGCGACCTCTGAAGTTCTCAATGAACCATTACAATAATTTGATGGTTACCCTTGACTTTAATGTATAAATGTTGTGTTTTAACACAAAGCTTACCCTCACATTGACTGTAGCATATACACAATGATTAATCACCGCGATGCTTTATAAAGCCGTTAACCTTTTTTTTTAACATTTGTTTTTATCCTAAGTTTCCTCAGAAACCAGAGAAGGAATGTCTCTTACGTTGTATGTGTTTTTATAACCACCCATTTTCTTTAAAATGACGACCACCATCGACGTTACTACCCAAATCAACTTAAGATGCCATAGAAGATTTCATGTAGGCAGTTTATCAAAACTGGTTCCATCCCTTTAATCTGGCAGCTAAGAGTTGAGCATAAGATTTGTCGAGTCTCAAAGGAGTTCACAGAAAATTTGTTTTTTTTTGTTTGTTTCTTTTCTAGGAAGCACGCCACGTAGAAATATGGATAGATAAATTAAATTAACTGTTAGTTATTTAATTAATAAATACATCGAGAAAAATAATACCATAAGCGCATATAAAATGAACTGTGAACTCGAAAACATTGTCAGTTGTTATACAGGTATCTATATGTGTTTCTTTCCAATAAATTAAACCAGAATTTTGTTGTTGGTTGTTTCGAAGCAATATAATTTCTGCATAACCTTCGTCCTCCACATTTTCACTATTTCTGCAATAGTCGTGCACCTTTATCATGAACCATAAAACCTAGAGTTGGTAATAAACAACTCCTGTAAATTACAAGACCTATTGTAAAAGCATTAAACACTGTGTATTCAAAGTTATAATGTGGTTTTGTTAAGAATGTTGCCCAACTACTCCCGCCGTGTGGTTGTCTTACAACCTGGGCTGTACCGCGTTCCTTTTTTCTAATTATTATGCGGTACACTTTTCTTTAAAAAAATGCACTTGCAAACAGATGTTTGACATATATACGAACTGATATGACGTTGCTGTTAGTGAAACAAACTGTAACGGATAAAACTGAAACTTCATTTTTATTAATTAAATACTGAAACAAACACTACCAAGAGCACATGCAATGGATAATGTAATTTCCCGCTTCCTTTCTCTAATTAATTGTTCTTCTATTAATCGATCGATCTAACTAATTGTTTGTTTTGTTTATAATTAAGCACAAAGCTACACAATGGACTATCTGTGCCCTGCCCACCACGAGTATCGAAACCCGGTTTCTAGCGTTAGAATTCCGCAGACATACCCCTGTGGCACTAACCATTCTCCTATGTATCTACCTACATTTCAATTATACAACCAGATCATGCACCAGACTTAAGATAATTAAAAAAAAACTGTTTATTTCTTTTTGAATTTCGCGCAAAGCTACACGAGGGCTATCTGCGCTAGCCGTCCGTAATTTAGCAGTGAAAGACTAGAGGGAAGGCAGCTAATCATCACCACCCACCGCCAACTTTTGAGCTACTGTTTTACCAATGAATAGTGCGATTGACGGTCACATTATAACGCCCCCACGGCTGAAAGGGGCGAACATGTTTGATGTGACGGGAATTCGAACCCGCGACCCGCAGATTACTAGTCGAGCGCCCTAACCACCTGGCCATGCCGGGCCATAAATTTTGGCTTTAGACTGATTTTACATGTATATCTTCTTGGCAACCGATAAGTTTAATTTATTACTAACGCAGCAACTAGTAGTGATTTATGGGGAATGCTGTTATCCACAATAACCCAGAAAAAAATATTAACATTATAATGATAAATAATCTCGACAAATTTTCTTGCAGTACTCAACCTACGTTTGATTTGTCTTTACACACAAATGATTTATGTAAGAAATCATGCTTATAAGACAAATGATTTATGAAAGAAATCATGCTTATAAGACAAATGATTTATGAAAGAAATCATGCTTATAAGACAAATGATTTATGAAAGAAATCATGCTTATAAGACAAATGATTTATGTAAGAAATCATGCTTATAAGACAAATGATTTATGAAAGAAATCATGCTTATAAGACAAAAGTCTTTCCATTTGTTTTTGGTGATGATATTATTCGATTATCATTAATATTTATGCCTATTTATATTACTTAGACTTTTCTATACTATGATTCCAGGCTTTCAAACTTCTGCCCCCCAGTGGCACAGCGGTATATCTTACAACGCTAGAAACCGGGTTTCGATACCCGTGGTGAGCAGAGCACAGATAGCCCATCGTGTAGCTTTGTACTTAATTCCAAACAATACAAACTTCTGTATTCAAATACAATGCTATTTATAAGTTTAAGTAAAAACATTGATTGATTGATTTGGAATTAAAAGTTGAGAAAGTGCTATGTTGTAAATAATTTAGAAAATCATAAATCACCTGATGATGCCAGATTAACCTTATGAATCGTTGTGGGTAAAAAAAAAAAAACCACTGTTACACGTGTACTTAATGTGCATTTTACTTTCTGTAAGTTAGAACTGTTAGTTGTGTTTGTAAGTAAGTCCGGCTTTAAGTATTTTGCCGCCCTAGGCAAGATTTTAAATGCCGTCCCCGAATGAACTCCTGTACCATTATCATCAGTAAACATATATATATATATATATATATATACTAGCTGAAGTACCCGTTCCCAGGACGGAAGTTATG
>NW_013666345.1:282545-301891 GCF_000517525.1 Limulus polyphemus | reverse complement strand
AAAAGTTGCTTCCCTTGTATATAATCGTAAAAAACGCAAAAACGCCCGTAAAATTGCAAAACTCAAAATGAAAAATTTAAATTTGTATGTATCTCCCCATGGACCTAATGAACCTCCACACCAAATTTGATGAAAATTCATCCTCATCATGCAAAGTAGTTACATGGACATACAACAGACAGTACTTTTATATTTATATGGATTATAACATTATGTGCATGGACAAAATGTTGCAACTTTAGTAAATTTGCACTTTAGCATGTTTAGTATGTTACAGTACTTTTTATATTGATATAGATTATAACATTATGTGCATGAACAAAATGTTGCAACTTTAATAAACTTGCACTTTAGCATGCTTAGTATATTATTAATTATTCCCCTAATTCTGGTTTCTGATTTATAGAAGACTCATAAAATTGATACAAATTAGACATCACCAACTTAATCTAGTTCACACTGCAACAGTTTTTTGTTCATGCAATTTGTAACATGAATATCGTATCAAAAACTACTATGTCTGTTGTATCCAAATCGACCTGATGAGCCATGGTATTGAGCGAAAAGCTTCGTAGGCACAAGATGTAGCAGACATAGTTTGGTTGGCGTATTTGTTATACATACTTCTTTACCTTTACTCTCAAGGTCTTACAATTACTTCGAGCTGTTTAGAAGTTTGAGAACTTGATTTCCCCCATTTTTTGTTTGGTTTGTTTGAAGTAATTCTTTAAGGTCTAGTTTCTTGAATTTAGTAGATTTTTGTTTTATACTAAAGTAAGTTGTCTTACAGTGTTTGTGAACACAGTTTCCAGGCCAGTAAATGACGTCAAAGCAAGCGCGAGATAGCTTATTTCATTAAAGTAAAATTAATACAAAACTTTTCTTGTTTTTGTCACCCTATAGACAAAAACCGAGCCTGTTTCTAAGGTACCACAATATTGTTTCTTATTGTTAAGCTAGTTACTTCTCAACAGTACATTACTTCACATGCTGGAAATTTGATCTTTTTTTTCTTTAGCTCTTTACAAAATGTCTATGTTTGCTCATGGTTCTCTGTCAATGTCTATGTTTGCTCATGGTTCTTTAATATGTCTATTTAATTTGATGATTTTTACATTTTACTTTAATTCATACATGTTTGATTGAACGCAATGATCTATACCACAATTTTAAATTTAGATTCACCAGATCTGTTGTCTACTTTGTTCACTTTTTAATACCCATTTTGGAGGTTTGACCTATTGACCTTGTAATGACGTGAACCATTAAATGGAACTGAATCCCTTTACGTCATAATTCAGTGTTCTAAGTACTTTTTAGTGAGAGACAACTGTTTTCTAACTGAGGATTTCTTTCTTTCGTAAATACAACTTTGTAGTTGAAAATCATTATTTCCTACTTACAATAACTTCTGTTGTAGTTACTCTGTATCGCAAATATTCTCAACTGATATAAAAGGTACAAAAAAAAACTCGAAATAAATAACAACTTCTCGAGTGTTTTGATTGGAAATATATGAGAACAGTTTACGGTGAAGCATGTTAAGGTATTAGAAAAACTACGTGAATTGGGATGAACGTCTCTGCAAGAAAAAAAGTTACCTCCCCATCAAGGACAATAGAATCTCCACAAAGTTTGTTTCGGATTTGTCTGTAGAAAAATACAAGTGACAAGGTTAAAAACTACAATCTCTGAAAAATGTCCACAACCGGCTGGGTCTGTATTGGTTGTCACATGATTTTACTCGCCCAGGTGGAACCTCCGGAAGTGAATGATTTGAACTAAGTTGCTAGGCTTGTTATGTATATGCATAAAAGGAATGCGTAACATTGGTTGTTTAGAGGAGGTTAAGATTTCTTTGACATTGTGTAAATTAAAGTTTTCAAATAACATTTCACAGAAACTGGTAAATAACTTTGTTTAAATTCCACTTCTACGTGGAGAAATAACTTTCCATGGTTCTTTGTTTTTATTTATTTCTTGTTCTTTCTTAGCGTCTTAGCCGATATTATCTGTGATCTCTCATCAAAATCGTTGTTTACATGCTGACTCTTTCTTCCCCAAATCCTTAGTTTCTCACTCTTGAGCTAGTTACTTCTCGACAGTACATTTCTTCACAGGCTGGAAATTTCATGTTTATTCTATAGCTCTTTACAAAATGCCCGTGTTTGCTCATGGTTCCCTATCAATGTCTATTTAATTTGATGATTTTTACTTTATATATTGTCGTTGACATGTGCATTAATTTATAACTCCTCCTTATTACATTAATTAACATAATGAGTTGCCTTAGATACTTCGTCAGTGATTCAGTTGTTTCATGATTTTACCTCTTGTTGATTACCACCGTTTGGTTTCAGTTTTTGTTTTCTCTTATCTAGTACCTTATTCCTAAAAACGGCGAATCACTGTACCAATTTTTACCAATCCTGGTATGTACCCTTAAAAATTCCCCCAGATGTCACGTATCTGACCCTTTATTCCGTCCTCGGGGTGCCCTATATCTTCCCCCTTGCGTTGAATGGGTAATTTATATCAGAGTTTGTTCTTGAAGTTCTAAAAATATAATTTCATCTCATCTTTTTTTTTACAGTGCCCTCAAACGAAACATTTTCCCATCTGTCTTCTTTTTCCTTCTTGCATTCGACATTCTTCTTATTAACGATTTTTCAATAACATATCAAACCCTGCTGAGTAATGTGCATCAAAATAAGCTACAATTCATCCCAGATTATTATTTTTTTGTTCATGACACATTTCCACACGATGTCATGCTCATAGCAATGTGTCACTCGCGTTTATCAATAGATGAAATCCAGTCTTTGACCGAGCTATTCTGCACACTGTTATTTGTGTGTAGACAGGCTAAAACAGAAAAAATGTACAGAAGGGGTGGCAGTCTTTTAAACTAAAAGGTAGATGAAAGAAATTATAAAACTAAGACAGTGTACAGGAACTGAATAAAAATGTTGAAATCAAAATGCATAGTTCTGAAATAAAAACAAAACTATAAACTGTAAGAAAAATCATGTTATTTTGTACAAAATAAATTTTTTTAAACATTCTCACTCGTACTTTTACCAAAGAAATACGTATCAACAGAATGAAGTATAACTTAAATATGTTATAGATTAAGAAAAACTGTTATTTTATTTACAGTTTATGACAAAAACTTTTTTTTCCCGTGCTGGTTAAGTTGGTATTTATTCAGATTACTGTGACGTTAAACGTTATCTTCGATTGCAACATATTTAAGTGTTGTGCCGGTTCCTTTACTTCACACAGAAACCTCTTATCTCTGCAACGATATTATTATGTGAAGATAAATAATTTCCACTGGAGACTAAGCAAGCGGAATAAACATGCACTAATTGCCAGTCATTGTAGCACACATTCGAACATAGATACTTTGTACTTCGCTTTATGTACTCTCAGTAGTTTTAACACATCCAGAATACTAACTGGCATTAGATAAAAATTGTTAATTCAACAACAATATGAAAACAATACGAAACTAACAGCACTGGCATGTTTTCGTTTTCATCAGTCTTGCCAAATTGAAATCATGCATAAAATATAGTGATATTCCACTGATAAAAGAAAGGAAGAGATAACACTTTCTTTAACTCGATAGATCATCATATTATTGGATATTAAAGTGTCAGATTTAGTGTTATACATAGCAGAAGCATGTTAACAATTCTGTTTTGTATCGTAAAAATACTGTTACGACAGCGGAAGTCACGTGACTCTAGTAACATGTCATGATATTCTCGAAGGTTCTTGAATGGTCGAGTGTTTACTAGATGTACGGTATTCTTGTATATAAGACCGCCAAGAATTGACGGCAACAATGGAATTGAATTGCAGACAGAGATAGAGACGGTCAATTGAGTCAAGCGCGTGAATCGTTCATTGTGAATTATAGCGTTTGTTTAAGTTGTAGCGTGACTGTGGAAATTAAGTGTAATGCAAAGTTGTATTGAGAAAGAATAAACTAGTTTTATTTAAGAAAGGACTTGTATCGCTAAGGTTTCTTCGGAAAGAATTTTTACGGAAAATTAACAAACGAACACTGAGGCGTAACAATACAAATAAATGTACCACAATTTAATATGTGTTACTTTAAAAAAATACTGGTTGCACTAATGAACAATTTTAAACAATAAAAAATATCAATACAAGCTTCTTGAACTGGGATCGGCTTAAAAATACGTTTTTGTGGGGGAGGGAAAAGATTAAATATAGCTCATTCAATAACGTTAGTGGTCGCTAAAATGTAATTATTGTAAAACAAGATGCCTAAATAGTCTTGAAGTAGCTCAAGAGACCGTTTTAAAAACGCTGTAAATTATAATATAGCACGTGCACTAGTGTATGAATCGTTTTTAGAAATGGCTTAAAACAACAAAAAACGAAAACGGCCTTTTATTTTTATCAGTTCATTCCTAAAGCTCATTAAAAATGGTAAAGAATGTTTGTTAAAGGCGGCAACAGATTTTTTTCAGTTGGAATAGAATTGTAGGTGGTTTAGGACGTGGAGAAACAAAGAAGACATATAAGGTAGACCAAGGTTTAATGACTACAGATCAGAAGGAGTGAGCGTGGGAAGACGCAAAGGTTGTTTTTTGTGTGTGTGTGTGTGTGTTTGTGTGTGCATTTTTTTATCTAATGTCAGGCTTTGCCCTGAGCGTAGAAAAATTATAGTATTTTGTAGATCTTCTCTACTTTTTTTTATTTTAAAAATATCATTACTTATAGCCCTTGAAACACGTAATTTTGTAGTATTCCCTCTTAAGCCAGAAGGAATGTTAAATATTTTTGCCAATTGTCCTACAATTTTTTTGTCAGTCATCAGTGTCACTTAGAAATGATCACCGACCAACAGTATGAACTATAAAATATATATTCTTGTTCTTGAGATTTTTTTTCGTAGGTTGTTATTAAAGCTATGGAATGAGCTAAATTTCATTCATGCAAACAAATAAAATAATCACTTAATCGTGCCTGGTTTATATTGTTGTTAGTAATAATATTATATTATCATTGGACTATCACCGACACAGAAGTTATACTTACATTTCAACCTATAGGCCTAATTTTGGTTAACCAAACTGTTACTTTGTTAGTTAGGCTTAATAAAATAAGACTAGGTATTAATCAATATATATTTATATATATATAAATTATATGTTGTCTAAATAAATAATTTAGGACAGTATAATGCAGCTACTTACGATTTATAACCATCCCCAGGACTGTAACGGCGCCTAAGTCCCAGGTGTAAGGCTAGAATGCCTCTGAATATTTTCATAATCGTTTACTAACAGAATGCCTGTATTATGTAGGTAGCGTGAAAAAAATGATGATTTGTTTGTAATGTTTAATTTCCACTAATTAACTGCTATTGGTAGTATTTATGAACAAGATGCAAGATTAAAAGAAAAAATAAGGTTATGTATTCACTTAGTGAAATTAAAAAGTACAATAATTTATATAACCTCTCGCCTCATAAATGAAATATATTTTGACTGGCACTAAATTGATAACTTTTCAAACATATAAGTACAATCAACATTTACCCAGCAGCTTTTGTTTGTTTGTTGTTGTTGTTTTTTTCCTTTTTTTAAAGCAAAACTGTGACTTTTGTTCTATATCTACTTTGATTATTTTCATGTTTATTTTAATATGTGTGGTATATTTTATAAGAATCTCTATCTGTATAACGTACGTGAATTATTCTCGACAGATAAATTTAAATGTTTTTCAAGAAACATCATCTAAATTTCACTTCGATGTTTACATCTATCATAATTCCTCATGGCCAGGTAATTAGGGCGTTCGACTCGCCATCTGTGGGTCGCGGGTTCGAATCCCCGTTACACCAAACATGCTCGCCCTTTCAGCCGTAGGGGCGTTATAATGTGACAGTCAATCCCACTATTCGTTGGTAAAAGAATAGCCCAAGAGTTGTCGGTGGGTGGTGATGACTTACGCTCCTAAATTAGGGACAGCTAGCGCAGATAGCCCTCGTGTAGCTTTGCGCGGAATCCATGACAAACAAACATAATTCCTATATTTATGAAACACCAAATTAATAATTCCCTTTATCATAATTCCACAAATCATGAAGTTTTTCAGTAAAGGCCAAGCTTTATTCATTACCTTTTATACGAATATGAAAAGTCTGTTCAATACAGAATAATACTTGCGTAGGCCCTTAATTTAACTCTCCAGGAACTGTCTGTCTCTCCACTCCTTTGTATTTTATACCATTTTATGTTTTGAACATAATTTCTAAAGTAATGTCATCAACTATTTATTATTTTCAAAATACTTAAGTTTTTGACGTTTCTAAAAAAAATATTAGGCTAATTTGGAAATTTGAGAAAGGTTCAAGTTAATAACACGCTCGTTGGCAGTAAGCCTACAAAACTCTATGCTCAAATAAAGCTGCGTGGCACGTGCTACAAATAGCTGACGAGGCGAAGGTGGTGACCTCACTGTGCATGTGCTAGTTTTGCCTAGTTTCATACGAATCGTAGTTCTTCGGTTGGAGGTACACTTGCTGGGCTGATAAAAGTGGATAAATTAAAGATAGTTACGTATCAGCGGAAAGTGAAAGAAGGTGAAACTTTTATACTTGTAGTTTTGAGCAATTCTTGTCCTAGAAAATGACTGCTTGCATGGCGCTATTTTGGCACCTGAAGAAAGATCGCTCCCCATTTGTTGGTGCTTCTAAAATCTTCGTTCTTCTGATAACAGTGCACTTGTCTTCATGGTCTAGTTTTCTGACAGAAGTCTTGCGGTTTGTATACATTTCCTGCCAATAAAATAGAGAAAACATTAGGCCTAACGTTGATTGCTACAGAACCCAGAGACAGAACCTCGGCGAGAAACGATGTTATGTAAATATAAACACGCTATCTCGGTTAAAACATGAATTTCGGCATCCAAGTTGTTATTGGAAAAACCGTTGCGATGTTTTGTGTCTAAATGACTTGCATGTCTTTTGGTGAAGCTCATATCTATATATGAGAACTGAACGATCTGCATAGCGCATTTTCTAGAATGCCAAAGCTACAACGAAACAATATTAAATATTGAATATAAGTAATGGCAAAATATCCAATCATAGCAAATCATCATATATGTGTGTGTGTGTGTGTCAATATCATTGTAATAAAGTTCATGCGGGTTGTCTTATCAAAAATATGAAACTAAATCTCCACATATAAACTGTCATGGACTGTATTCGAGTCTTTGATGCAAAAAATGAACATCTGGAGAAGCAAGATTCTTCATCTCAAAGTCAAGAGAAGTCTATTGTACAGGTAAGGAATCTCTTATCATTTGGTAACGAACCTTAGATATCGACGAAAAATGTTTTAAGTTGAGTAAAAGATAACTGCAGTTTCAAGAATAAACAGCGCTAAAATGAACTATATTCATTCACCATGAGATGACAACACAAAGATATATATATATATTCAGACTACATTAGAAAGGTGAATATTTCGTGCATGACTTATACTAAAAGAAGAAAGCATTTGGGTATTGGAACCAACTTTCTTTTCAGTTAATGGGCGATAGGCATGATTGATATCGTTTCCACAATGTCAAAGTTTGCTTTTTAGCCAAAGTTCGTCTTACGCTTCAATAAGTATAACTAGATAGTTAAAATTCCAATTTTATAGATGTTACTTTTAGTACCCGGAAAAGTCGTGCTAATGGGCAATAAGTGCATATACATATGTATAAGACGATATGATTTCTAGCCACAAGATATAACCAATTATATAATGAAGAGACGAAGAACGTCATTTGTAATTCACTTCATTGCTGGTTTGAAGGTTTTTCAGAAGTTCCCCTTCCTTAGTCTTCTCAGCACATCCATACTTTACAGTTATACAATGGTCTGTTTTTATACAGATCGATCTATCGATCTTCAAGTATCGTGCTTTAAGTTTTGAAAGTTCCAACTGTGAAAGCCAGATGTTTCTAATATAAAAAGTAATATATACTATATAAATTCTAAAATTTTTCTTTATTATTTTAGCCCATAAATTATTTACAATGAAAGTAGCATACAGGAGAAAAAACGAGTCTTAGAAGAAAAAGACTTGATATATATTGTATTACAAGATGATTCATAGAACGACTTTCTTGACCTAATTATCGTCGTTTTATCTGTAATAAATATGTTTCAATGATTTTCCAGCAAATGGTTTTAAATAGGACAAGCACCACGTCTTACGAGTTTTTCTTACACTGCTCTTTGAATGAACTATATAAGAGATATAATCTAAGATATCGTACAGATGATGGTTCATGCCTCTACAAATAGGCGTTTGCTTTTAAACAAGCATTTTACACAAAGCATTATAAATATATTTTTTATTTCAACATATATATATATATAATATATATAATGCAGCTCGTCATCACCACTCGCCGCCAACTCTAAGGCTACTCTTTACCAACGAATAATGGGATTGACCGTTCATTATAATGCACCCACGGCTGAAAGGGCGAGGATGTTCGGGGGGTGACGGGGATTCGAACCCGCGATCCGCAGATTGCGAGTCGAGCGCCCTAACCACCTGGCCTTGCCGAGACCAGGGGGATGTTGATAGATTCTGAGTAAAAATTGATTTAAAAAAGTCTAATATTTGGTTCCATATATTATAACCTGATTAAAGCAAAAATTAAAACTAGCCATTGCAGTGACAAATATTTAAATACATATAATGATAGAAAATTGATCAAATATACAGCAAAGGTACAATAAAAACTGTAATGAAGAAAAGCTTTGATAATTTTTTTGTTTCTACACTCGGAACTAATAACCAGTCCTGTGTTATGAGCTAAACCTTAATGTACTTTGAAAGAAAAAAAACATTCAATTAAGAACTTAAAAGAAAAGACAATTTTACATTAAATATCTTTGTGTTCTTTGTCCTTCAAAACTTTGCAAAACGTTATTGTTAACATCTCCGTTCGAGTGGATTTTAGTGTTAATTAGTATATTTTCAGTTTGAAATTTTATTAGTTTTTAGTTTGTGATACAAGTTTAGATAAACGACCTTTACACTCCAGATGTATATATATATATTTTTTTTTTTTATTACTACATACCAACGTTTCGCTTTTACAGCTTCTTCAGGATTAATACATACAAACTGTTTTTAGTTTGATGAAGTTGATTTAAATGATTCCTCTTCATGAAATGTTTTAGGCCCGTGATTTAATTATTTCAAATGTTTAGTTCTTAAAAATAGATCTATTATGAATTAATTATTCCTCTACAAGTATAATTAACTATCATTCACGTAATATTCCATAAAAGCATACGGATTACTGTTTTTGTTAACCCTGTTAAACATCGTATTTAACTCATTACAAACCAAACACGAATACCTTTCTAAAGCCGTACGAAGGTGCGTCAGACACGTTAGACTAGTCAAATAAAGATAGAAAACATATTCTTAAATGGCTTCAATGCTTGATGAAAATGGCTGTGAGTATATGATCTATTAAACCATAAAAAAATAAATTACCTCATCCGTTTTATTGCTTGTCTCGTGAAATTGATTACCTAACTAAATTAAATTGGAAATAGGACGCCTCAACAAAATCAGTGACTCGATCTGTATCCCTTCACACCAGACACATGTAAAACTAAAATCCCTAGGGCAGTCATTGAAATTGGCAGGTTAGCAGACAGGCAGGATCTTATCTGATCGAAAGAACTTTTGATACTTGTTTCTCTGCAGTATAATACAAATTTTGTGACCTCATTTTCTCTGTCTTTTATGAACTTTTTTGTATAATATTGATTAGCAAAATCTGCGTGATGTTAGAACAAAAGCCTAGAGAAAGACCTAGCTAATGAGATGTTTTCGATAAATTCAGCTGAATGATATAAATCACGTTGACATTTTTCTGTTATGTGCGGGAAGAACACGTTTAGACAAAGAAAAACAAACATTATCTATCAGAGTTGCTTCTAAATCTTTTACTTAATAGAAATAACCATGTCACTTTGACGGCTTTTGCAAACTTATATGGGTTATCTTGTATAAACCATGCATTTGCAGAGGTATAAGGCAGTGTGAAGTGTGTTGAACGTAGGAAAATCTCTCCCATCAGCGTGCGTTTTGTGAATGTTCTCTGAATTTTGATGTGTTGTAGCATATCGTGTAAAAAAAAAATTCGAACTACGCGCGTAGGGCATTTTGGTTTCAGGGGTTAGCATGTACAAATATAACTATTCAAAACGAGTCAGAGCTAACAGTGCAACATTAAGCTCTAACAAATAACTATAAATAATATTAGCAATGCAGTAGTTTTCAACAGAACTTTCCTGGCTGGGATAACCGTAGGAGGTGCCATCCTCTGCATGAAGCGGATCGAATGTATTATAAATGTATTTAAAAGTTACTGCGCGCATGCACATTACATACACGTATGTAAGCTACTTCATGGTATTTATCCCCTGCGTTCAAATTTATAGCGTGAGTACTCTCTTTTCTCGGAAATAGCTAGAGTTATTTGGCATAATATAAAAGTTATACAGCCATAGTTAATTAGTTATAGCGTGAGACTGTCTTTGATATATATATGTTTACAGAACCATGTCCGTATATAAAAATAAACAATTGCATAATATTTCAAACTTTAGCCGTTCTTTTTTTTTCCTTAACAAGGTTCTTACCCTCATATATATATATATATATATATGGGGAAAAAATTGCCACAACAAGGTGTTAAGTATAAATTAAAATATCTATTTTAGCTTACAAACCATGTTCCAAGAATAACACACCTTTAAACATATTGTAGCTTATTACAGCAGTAAATACGTTAATTTGTTTTCAACTTAGTAATGAACAGAGTTTTAATTATATCGTGCAATCCACTAATGCAGTCACACTGAAGCATTAAAACGTTTATAAATACGTCTGATTAGTGTCAAAAACTAAGAACGTCTGAAACCTTAAAAAATTGTGTACATGTTTCATCCACTACTCTCTCTCTCTCTATCTATCTATCTATATATATATATATATATATGAAGAGAGAGAGATGGCGTGAGGGGTGTGATAACGACCCCTAAATAAACGGAACCGAAACTACAGGTAAAATGTTTGTTTTTATATATTTACGTAAAGTTGCTACAAACGTTATCTACGTTAGCCGTTCCCGATTTTAAACAAATACACAAGATAAAAAGCAGATAATCATCAGCACCCACTGTCAACATTTGAGCTAATCTTATTTTTGTTTGTTTGTTGTTGAGCACAAAGGTGCACAATGGGCCGTGCCCACTACAGGTATCGAAACGCGGTTTCTAGCTATATAAGTCTTGAGACTTACCACTGTGCACTGGGGGCTACTCTTACCATAACGAATAGTGGGAATTGGCTGTTACCTCTTTAACGCACCCAAGGTCCCAAAGTGTGCAGAGCGCAATTTTTTTTGGCGGCAAGGGACGCGAACAATGGACCCGCAGATCCACAGTCCGGCATGCTAACCAATAGTCCAGGCTTACCCCCTCATTTTATGATTGATCTGTCTTTGCATGATCACTGAACCAGTCTAACTTTGCAAATGCTCAAAGTGTTCATAAAAGTGTACATAAAGCGTTGCATAAAGTAAATCAGAATTAGTATCCCTAGATTTTTATTGTTGGAGGGATCACTCTGGCCAAATTGTTCATATATATCCATGTCATTTCTCAACTTTATATATTTTGTTTATAGTATAGCGAAAAACGCACTTCTCTTGTTAATATTACAGTTTTCTTATTAATAAATGCTCGTTTCTCTTTTTAAACTGAAACGAGGACATTTTTTTTTATCCCGTTGCAAAATATACTACTTAATCGTACATACCTAGGCCTCTTCGAAATCTGTTTTGCTCATAAGTCCCCCGGTAGGTCAGAGGTAAGTTTACGGACTTATAAAGCTAAAATCTGGATCTGACTCCTCGCGGTGAACAGAACCCAGATAGCCTATTGCGTGAGTTTGCGATAAATCGTTAGTTCTGAGCTTTGAAACCTAGTGATTAACGTGTCTGGACTGTTAATTCAAGGCTCCAATGTTCATATTCCCTTGCCGCATAAATACGCTCCGCACTTTGAGGCCGTAAATGTGCTATCAGATCGGACAAGGCTAGTCCAAAAGTTGTCTGTGGGTGCTGTTGACTAGATGTCTTTCATTTCTGAATCTATATGAAACAAAAAACTGAATGTCTTGTCCTAGAGCATGATATAGCACAGTTCTATTAAACGCTTCGGAAAAAGAGAACGTATTCTCTCTAACTGTGTGATAAATAAAAATATTTCGGAATAAGTATAGCACCGCAAGAGGACCTTGTCTCTGTGTGTGATCGTTCTTGAGAATTTTCATAATGGTATCAAGCAGTGCCCAAACTGTACGATTGAAAGAACCCTTGCAGACATCGTCTCTCTTCTTCATCTGGATTCGGTCCACGTTTTGGACCAGGGAGGGTCAGGTTCAGCGTAGACCTCTTCCTCCCTCCCTCTCTGGAATTGTTATTTTGTTTGCACTATTACTGAATCCTAGGTAATATCTCTTGTTACTTGATGTTGCATTACTCACAGTATGTTAATTTTTTTCCATTGTCCGCATTTTAAATTAACATACTCTTTTCGTGCCATGTCCAATTCATGAGGTAATATTAACTCGTATATTTGCACTGGCTTCACTTATGTATGATCGCACTATCAGTCCGTGTTCATAATACAGTTCCACTTAGTAGTCATATATATACACACACACACACACACATAATCCTATTTTTACATAAAAAAAACCTTTAAATATAGAGCTACGTTTGTTTCTAGGATTCAATTAGCCTAGCACTGTTTGGCCTGTAAGATTCTTATTTATGATGTTTAGAGGGGAGAGGTACTTAGGGCTTGGTTCTTCATGTATTATGTAACTCTCTATTTTGCTCATCAGTTCATTTTTATTAATATTTCTTATTATATTGAAGCGAGTTATCCAGGAGTCTGTCTGATAGAGTTGCCATGTTTGAATAGTTGTGTAGAAATTTTGAATTTGTTAATCGTGGGACTCTATATGCCGTCGTTAAAGTATAGTTTTGTATTTACTGTAGTTTGTTGATGTGTGTTTTTGATACATTTATCCATATTATGCAGGCATCTTCTACGACTGGTTTTATGTATGTTCTGTAAATTTTTCATATATTTTCTGGTGAAGCTCATTAGTTATTGCCAGTCTCCTGAGGTAACTCGCTATTTTCCAAATTCTGGTTTTTATGCTATTAATGTGTGGTATCCAGTTTAATTTTGAGTCAAATGTAATATCTAAGAATTTAACTGATGTTGCTACCTGTAAGAAAGTCCCGTCTAGATATAACTGTGGTATTAATTTGTTTGTTTTGTACGATTTTGTAAATAATATAACTTGTGTTTTGTGCGCATTTATTTTAATTCTTCACTTATTGCAGTACAATTCTATTTCGTTTAGTAATGGTTGTATATTGTATGTTGCTGTTGTTGGTTTGGGGCACTCTTCCAGATTGCAACATCATCTGCGAACTGTGAGCAGAAAGTGTGGTTTGGGTCTTTGAGAGGCATGTCGCTGAGATACATGATAAACAGTGTAGGGCTAAGTACTCCTCCTTGAGGGACACTCGCCTCCGGAGTGCAGCACACGGAGCAGGTGCCCTTAACATTCACTTTGATGCTTCTATCGTCCAGGAAATTAGAAACCCAACGAATAATTTCTATGGGGAGTCCCAGTTTGGACAGTTTGTATCTGAGTCCGTTGTGCCATACTTTACTGAATGCTTTTTCAACATCTAGGAAGCATGCGACTGTAAATTATTTTTTATTAAAGCCGTGTGTTATTTCTTATAAGGTGATCTGTTGTTTGTCTTGCTTTTCGAACCCATTTTGTATTTCCAGGAGTATTGGTTTAGTGTCAAGGTAATTTATGAGTCTACTATTTATAATTTTTTTCAAGTAATTTTCCTAGATTACTTGTTACAATTATGGATCTGTAATTTTCAGGGTTATTCGCTGATTTTCCTTCCTTCTGGAACATAAGAACATCAACCTGTTTCCAAGCGGTTGGTATACATAGCTGTTTTATCTTCTGTCAATAAAAACTTAACTAAGATAAAATATAAATTAAAACCTAATTGGACATTTCAATTTATAAGTCAGTAATTGAATCATACATACATCGTTCAAAACTGTTTGTTTTGTTTTGAATTTCGTGCAAAGCTACTCGAGGACTGTCTGCGCTAGTTGTCCCTAATTTAGCAAAGATAGACTAAAGGGAAGGCAGCTAGTCAACAACACTCACCGCCAACTCTTGGGTTATGCTTTTACCAATGATTAGTGGGATTAACTGTCACATTATAACGCCCCACGGCTGAAAGCGCGCACTAAGCACGAGGCCATGCCAAGCCATTCAAAACTGAATGTGATGATTATGATTATTGTAAAATATACGATGCCCTTATATATTTTTATAGGGAATGGGATAAACATAAACAATCATATGTTATTTTTGATTTTCAAAAGTTTAAATACTATCTCTTTGGCCCGGCATGACCAAGTGGTTAGGGCGCTCTACCCGCAATCTGAGGGTCGCAGGTTCGAATCCCCGTCCCACCAAACATGCTCGCCCTTTCAGCCGTGGGGGCGTTATAATGTGACGGTCAATCCCACTATTCGTTGGTAAAAGAGTAGCCCAAGAGTTGGCGGTGGGAAGTGATGATTAGCTGCCTTCCCTCTAGTCTTACACTGCTAAATTAGGGACGACTAGCGCAGATAGCCCTCGTGTAGCTTTGCGCGAAATTCAAAAAACAAACAAACAATTACTATCTCACGAAAACGCTTGTTGAGCGAAATATTCTATTAAGAAATGTTTTTAGTAAATCTAGGATATGAATTTTTAAGTCCTTATTAACTAATAAAGCAAAAAATAAACAATAAGATAAAAATGAAACAAAGAGTTGAAAATGAATATTTTTTAATAACCTTAGAATTCTATGTCCTCACAGTTTCACCCCTTCCACTTGCATTGTCACCTGTTCATAAAACCTCAGTTGTGTGTGTGTGATTGTTTTGTATAGCAAAGCCACATCGGACTATCTGCTGCGTCGACCGAGTGGAATCAAACCGTTAATTGTACCTTATGAGTTTAATAACAGTCCGATTCAGCAAAACCAGTACAATTTTAGAATGACCAATATTTACATTTTCAAATGACCCAGTTAAACAACTTGTTCTTTATGTTAACTGAGTCTTCTTATTGCACACAAAAAATGAATCAATAGTGTTTTCAAATCGATGATGCTTCACGCATGTTTGAACAAGAAATATCATGCTGTTTATCTAACCCTTTTTTTTAAAGAATAAGTTTCACTGGAGCCTGCTGTATTTATGTATATCTGAATTACGTGAATACAAATACATTGGATTACGATATAACAACTGTATTTTTTGGCTGATTATTTTCCTAAACATTTGACATTCTTTATCTACACTTTTCTGTTGTGATGATCTACTATAAACTGCCGAAGTCGTATTCACTGGTTTTCACAGTCGTGCCAATAAAACAGTTCAATGACTGGGAGTCACGTGACTTTACCACTCTGCTTGAAAAGCTTCGCCTACAACTATGCGATTCAATTGACAAATATTAACATTAGATGCTAACGTAATATAACGCAGATACGAATATATGGGTAGTAAAAACTGTAGTTATGAGGCTAACACGTCTTATCTGACTTCCTCTTTATTTTGAAGTTGTTAATCTAATTGCATTAGCATTTCCTGTACTGTGGGTGATAAAATCAACAGTAACAAGTTACTTTCAATTGATAGTGTTGAAATTAGGGCGTGTCTGAAATAAAAACTAGTGCTTCGGTAGACAGTACTAAAAAATACAAGCTTTGATATAAGATCTTGGGATCGAATACAAGATACTCAAGTTACCTTGGCCTGCGCAACAATACGAGTGCTGCGACATGGATTCCACGCGCTTAATGTGGAGGTGGGGGAACCTTGACTATTAGGCAGTGCTATTACTCCTCTAGTGTACACATTTACCTTACCTCTCAGGATTACAGCTGTAGAAAAGTCAACAAAAATAAACAATGTCTTGATTATTATCTAATAGATTGTTTAGGCAGAGTACTTGTGATGAGTACATTGGAATGGGCGGTAACTACCTGTTGTAGAAAAAAATACAAGTATAGAGGACGACGTTTCGAAAGTCTTTCGGAAGACTTTTGAAATGTCGTCCTTCACACTTGCGTATTTTCTACAACAGGCAGTTGCCGCCCCTTCCAATGTATTCATCAATGTTTTTACTGTTTTGTAATTCGCATGCTCTGTGCTAGTGGAGGAGTTAAGCCTTCAAAGTTTGTTAGGTGTGATGGATGCAATGATTGGTATGTACTTTTAGGGAAGCTAGTAGTGAATGAGTACAATGTGTATGTAGAGTTTGTAGGTTGGAGAAGAAGTTGGAGGCTATCATAATTGAAGTAAAGAGAAGTGTAAACTGTGGGAAATGGCAGGAGGATTTCAAGAGGAGCTGAAGCTTTTACATGCAAGGGATACATCAGCTAACAATGACTTTCAGGAAGTTAGAAAGAGTACTTTTAGGGCTAAAACTAAAAATAGAGAAATTAATTGTAATAGGCCTGTTCTACTAAGTAACAGAGTTCGTCCCTTGACTTATGCAGATGAGGAACTATTGGAGGGAAGGAAAACAAAAGGGTCAGAGGATAGGATAGTCTGTGGGGTAAATAGAGAGAAAAGAATTATATTATGCTTCCCAGGGGTACAGGTGGAGTATAAAACTGACAAAGCAGTAGATACAATAAAGGGGGCTAGCAATGATGCAGTTTTTGTTGTGCATATAGGGGCTAATAAAATAGGGAAAGGTAAGTCAGAGGAGCTAATTATTGATAAGTACAAGGGGTTAATAAATGCATTTAAAGAAAAAGCCCATAACTTAATTGTGTCAGGGATACTGTCTAGAATTAATTTTGGGGATGAAATTATAAGTAGGTCACTAGGGCTAAATGCTAGGCTTATGTTAATAGGTAATGATGAGCAGATTGGCTGGTTGGACTTGTGGGATCAGTTCAATGGGAGAAGGGAGCTTTTGGAATGGAGTTTACATTTAAATAGGATAGAGTCTGGCTTGTTTATAAGGGCTATTAACTCAACTGTAAGGGAAGTTTTAAACTAGGACTAGACAGTGGTGAGGGCTAGGATAAACTCAATGCATAAAAATAAGATGTAGAGAAAAGTTTGGCATAAGAAATGAGTATAGAAGTATTTCTAAGGATGGGCTTAATTGTTACTATTGTAATGCTAGAAATATAAGAAACATGATTAAATGTAGATGATTTTGACGACAGAAATTTCTTTGAAATACAGGGTTACAGGTTATTTAAATAGAGTACTAAAGAGATGGGGAGGAGTGGCTTTATATGTAAAATGTGAGTTACATCCTGTTGAAAGATAATAGCAAGAAGATTGAATCCATTTTGGTTTCTATTAGCGGATGTAAAACGAAGGCTTTTAGTGGAAATTTGATACAAACCACCAGATGATACTGATTAAATTATTGAGAAACTTTACAGTGACATTAAGATTTCAGCTGTTAATGAGGTAATAATTATGGGTGATTTTAATTTCAGACAAATAAATTGGGAAAACTATAGTCAAACCATGAGGGAGAAATGTTTTTGGAAACATTTCAAGATGATTTTCTTTACCAGTTGGTCAAAGACCCTACTAGAAACAACGCTATTTTAGATTTATTGTTAACTTCTAATATAGAAATGATTGAGAAGGTGGAAATTGGGGAACATCCGGGTGCAAGTGATCATTGCTCTATTAGGTTCAATGTTTACTGCACATGGAGATAAAAGATATTGATATTTTGGTTACAAATTTCAAAAAAGCTAATTTTGAAGGGATGCAACAAGAATTATCTGTTGTGAATTGGGTAACTGAGTTACTTGGAGAAACTGATCAAATGAAGAAAAATTATAAAGATAAAATTTTAAATATTCAAGGTAAACATCTTCTTTATAGAAAGAAAAGGTTAGCTCACAAAAAGTATAAGAGATAAAATTCAAGAAAAGCATCAGAAGTTTAAGAAATTTAAATTGAATGGTGTGACTTGAGATTTAGAATATTATAGAAGATCAACAAAGTTGGTCAAACAAGAAATTAGAACATCGATAAGGGTGTGTGAAAAAAAAGGATGGCTGAAAATTTCTTTAAATGCATTGGAGTAGGACCCATAAGTACTGATAAAGGTAGGCTTGTATATGATGCTTATGAGATGGTTGAGTTATTAAATTCTGCTTATTCTTCAGTTTCTACTGGTGAATATTTAAGCAGTATTCCTCATCTTGACCAGTTGATAGACAGAAACAAGATTGAACAAGATGATTGCATTAATTCTGAGCTTGTCAACTGAAACTTGGGAAGTAATTATACACCCATTAGTCTGACATCAGTTGTGGGGAAAAGTTTTGGAAAGTATGATCAAAGATACTATGCAAAGTAATTTAACAAAGTTTATAATTTTATTGGAGAGCTAACATGGTTTCACTAAGGGAAAATCTTGCCTTACAAATCTTTTGAAATTCTTTGAAAAGGTTACTGCTTATGTAAATGAGGGTAAGGGTGTATATTTGGTGTATCTGGATTTTCAGAAAGCATTTGACGAGGTGACACATAAAAGGCTTGTAAAAAATATTTATATAGATGTGGGGGATAAGTTAGCTAATTGGATAGAAAAGTAGCTGGATGGAAGAAAGTGGAAGGTTGTTATAAATGAAGTTCAGTCAAACTGGATTAATGTCACAAGTGTGGTACCTTAGGGCTCAGTCTTAGGACCTTTGCTCTTTTTGATTTACATCAATGACATAGATGGAGGAACGGTCAATAAATTACTTAAATTAGCTGATGATATTTAAGGTCTTGGGTGTTGCTAACTGTGAAGAGGATGCTGCTGATTTACAAAATATCATTTAGTGAGTTGGGCAAACAAGTGGAAAATGAATTTTAATTATAATAAATGTAAGATAACGCATGTGGATTATCATAATTAGAATTATAAGTATAATTTGGATGGTAATAACCTTAACAGTGTCACGAAAGAAAGTGATCTTGGTGTAATGGTTGATCAGTTTCTTAAGCCATCCAAGCTGTGTGCTGTTGATAGTGTTAGAGAAAATAGGATTTTAGGTTGTATCTACAGAAATATTGAGTACAAGTCTAAAGACGTTATAATTTCATTGTATATGTC
>NW_013666345.1:264859-281545 GCF_000517525.1 Limulus polyphemus | reverse complement strand
ACATTGAATTGTTAGAAAGAATTCAGAGGAAGGTTACTAGAATGATACCTGGGATGGAGGGGTTGTCATACGAAGAGAGGTTAAGATCTCTGAAATTGTTTTCTCATGAAAAAAGAATTAAAGAGGACCTGATTGAGGTGTTTAAGATTGTAAAGGGAATTGATAGTATTGATGCAATATCTTTTTTTCATACTCAGTGCTGAAAATGGACTAGTAGACATAAATATAAATTTTGATAAGGTAGGAATCATCTTCAGCTAAGACAGTTTTATTTTACCAACAAGATGGTTGGCCTTTGGAATGGGTTGCCTTCGAATGTTGTGGAAGCAGTAAATTTAAGTAAGTTTAAGAGAAAACTTGATAGCTAT
Source organism: Limulus polyphemus (assembly GCF_000517525.1). NCBI lineage: Eukaryota > Metazoa > Arthropoda > Merostomata > Xiphosura > Limulidae > Limulus > Limulus polyphemus. The sequence continues at coordinate 281,177 of NW_013666345.1, read as the reverse complement.
ATGAATGATAAGGGCTGGTTTTAAGATTTTTTTAAATTTATTTAATAGTTTCAGTTTAGTTTAGACGATGGAACAGCCGAGATGGACCAATAAGTCCCTTGTTGTCCCGAAACATTATGTTACGTTATAAAAATGCCACTTTGGATGAAAACACTTGGTTAAACTCAGCCGAGCCATATGTTGTTATCGCTCACTCATCATTCAGTTTTTAAATATTATAGATATACAGACATTGTTTAATGTACCAAACTACAATATCTGAGCCAATTAAATTTTATCTTCTGATTCTTTTTTCACAATGGTCGTAGAAGGTTTTACCTTGAAACTGAAAATTGGTACAAAACTGAATTTAATTATCACAACATAGTGTTTTCAATTAACTTCTAAACTTGCATTTTCAAAATAGCCCCCCCCCCAGTGGCACAGCGGTATATCTGCGGGCTTACAACGCTAGAAACCGGGTTTCGATACTCGTTGTGGGCACAGCACAGATAGCCCATTGTGTAGCTTTGTGCTTAATTACAAATAAACAAAATATCTCTAAACTCCTAAGTATGTGCGTGGTCTAAAGTAAAAAAAAATAATAATAATTGTTGGCCTCAAACTAGAATATACTTGAAAGTCAGTTGTTTTTTTCTTTCTTGTTTTTTTTTTTGAGGAAGAATAAATCATAGGGGAAGAGACGAATACAGTAATTTTAGTAGGAGGATATTGCAAAAAAACAAAAAAACATATCAGTATCAGGGTTCTATTAAGAAATGGTACGACTGAAGTAATTGAAATAAAGCAGATGATAAAAATTTTGTGACGAGGAAACCTTCCATGGAAATACAAAAGATCGTTATTTAGCAGTAGCCATCATGCATTGAAGAAGAGAAGAAGCAGCCCTTGTAACGACGCAGCTGGATTCTCCCAGGACATGACGTGTGACTGGGAACGCCTTCATGACGCTATGCGAGCCAAGTAGTTGGGCCTCACGGCTGAGTTTAAATTTTTAAACAAAGTAAACATGTTTTTTTTTGTTGTTGTTCTTTTTGTTTTTGAAATTGTGATGAAAAACGAGAGGACAGTGGTCTGACTTTATACGAAATCGTCGCTATAGGAATGTGTCATTGACTCAAAAGTGCAGAGTTTAGCATTCAATCTGCACGTTAACAAAAAGTGGCTCAGCTGAAACTTTATTAGGTCATACTATGGTGATAACAACGTACATCCTGATTGACGTAACATTAATAACAAGATCTTATCAATGTTACAACTAAGACTTAGATATTCAGTTGCTAGACAATTCTGACGAGTTTATTAAAAAAACGCCACTCAGCTGCACCTTTTGATAAATGTTACCCATCTCCAAGAGAGTTAATTGTAAGGCCTAATGGATATGTCATGAATAAACATAATTTTAAATTATTAATTGTGTTATATCCAAAATATGAAATATGACTAAGGAGACCAAACGTTTATTTACCCACAAGTCAGTTCCAGCTCCAGCTTTTCTTAACTGGGGGATTCAATGAAATATGTAATGTAGCCAAATCTAAAATTAGAATAATGTACGGCATTAGCGTTAGGGAACCAATGCCATTTCAGGGGGCTAGCCCCTTGACTCCCCCGCTTGCGCCAGCCATGCTGCAAGAAAACAACTCCAAGTAGTATGTAAGGAAATAATCGAACAGCAAGATAATTTGTAATTCTCAATTCATATCTAATGATGACTAAGTATCATTCACGTGCTAGTTTAAAACGTTTTTTACTTAACTGATTTGTGAAAACTGTTTATGTTAGATGTATTGTATGTAGTAGCTGCTGCTACAAAGTTTGAACCAAACTGTGAAAACTGTTTATGTTAGATGTATTGTATGTAGTAGCTGCTGCTACAAAGTTTGAACCAAACTGTGAAAACTGTTTATGTTAGATGTATTGTATGTAGTAGCTGCTGCTACAAAGTTTGAACCAAATTGTGAAAACTGTTTATGTTAGATGTATTGTATGTAGTAGCTGCTGCTACAAAGTTTGAACCAAACTGTGAAAACTATTTATGTTAGATGTATTGTATGTAGTAGCTGCTGCTACAAAGTTTGAACCAAATTGTGAAAACTATTTATGTTAGATGTATTGTATGTAGTAGCTGCTGCTACAAAGTTTGAACCAAACTGTGAAAACTGTTTATTTTAGATGTATTGTATGTAGTAGCTGCTGCTACAAAGTTTGAACCAAACTGTGAAAACTGTTTATTTAGATGTATTGTATGTAGTAGCTACTGCTACAAAGTTTGAACCAAACTGTGAAAACTGTTTATGTTAGATGTATTGTATGTAGTAGCTGCTGCTACAAAGTTTGAACCAAACTGTGAAAACTGTTTATTTTAGATGTATTGTATGTAGTAGCTGCTGCTACACAGTTTGAACCAAACTGTGAAAACTGTTTATGTTAGATGTATTGTATGTAGTAGCTACTGCTACAAACTTTGAACCAAATTGTGAAAACTTTATTTTAGATGTATTGTATATAGTAGCTACTGCTACAAAGTTTGAACCAAACTGTGAAAACTATTTATGTTAGATGTATTTGTAGCAGTAGCTACTACATACACTTTGAACCAAATTGTGAAAACTTTATTTTAGATGTATTGTATATAGTAGCTACTGCTACAAAGTTTGAACCAAACTGTGAAAACTGTTTATTTTAGATGTATTGTATGTAGTAGCTGCTGCTACAAAGTTTGAACCAAACTGTGAAAACTGTTTATTTTAGATGTATTATATGTAGTAGCTGCTGCTACACAGTTTGAACCAAACTGTGAAAACTTTATTTTAGATGTATTGTATATGTTGTAGCTGCTGCTACAAAGTTTGAGGTGAACTTTTGGATATTGCAAATTCACACTTCTATCCTCCCTAACTGCTCCCACGAAATACGATCTTGAGCTAAGGTATGACAGTATTTTTTAGCATTAATCTTAAACGTTGTAATTAATTACTCTTTATGACATATTTTCATCGTGAGCCTGAATGTCCTATTTAAACTTGAGTTTCAGTGCCATGTTTAACTTGATCACATGTTTTCATCGTTTCTTTACTCTTATGACATCTTTCCGTTGTGAGTTTGAGTGCCCTAGTTAACTTGATCACATGTTTACATCGTTACTTAACTCTTATGACATATTTTCATTGTGAGCTTGAGTTCGCTTTTTAAGCATGGTGCGTGTGTTCAGAGTGAGACAACGTTTCGGCTTCTATATTGAGGCTTTCTTGAGATCGAGCTACAACGTCCTGTTTAATTTTTACGAAGTTTTTCCGTTGGGAAGAGATGTGTACTTAACTCAAATGTGTGCTTAAATATTCCACTTAAGCCTACTGAAATGTTTACATGATGATCATAAGAGCCCCATTTAATCCATGAGCTAAAGTATTTTGTTTTACCTTAACAGTGTCCCTACACGCACACCCGCAATTGTGTATAGGTGTGTTATTCAAAAAAAAATTGATAAAGCTAACTAAGCAGGAATTTGAAAGTACCCTTCTGCCTAAAAACAGTTATCGTTAGAAACAATGTTAGAATTTGCTGTCACGGGGAAAGTTCGGGTTTTTCTCCACCGCATGTCTTTTCTCTTGTTAAACATCTTCTGATTTTATATCTCCTGAGAGTATTTAGAGGTGTTCCCCGATCTTTGAAAAAACTCACTAATTACTTAGGACAAGTTAGGAGCTTCTGCTATCTCGCTGTCGGCCATACTTTCGAACTCGGACACGAGTTTGGATCAAAGGTATTTAGGGAACATCTGGTTTCCGGTGGACATGAAACACGCACGTTAACAACTGAGTACCCCAACTATCCCAGACTTCAAGGAAAGCTTTGACGTCGTGTAGGAATTCAGTGATTCCTCTTGAAGAAATTTAAGTTCAGATTTCTCCCTAAAGAATTTTGAAAACAGCTGTTGATATTATATATCATAATACAGACTAACCGTATCAGAAGTTTTTTTTTTAGTAACGTGTTTCATTAAATTTTCTTTAACAAAGAGTTTAGAAAACTCAAGTTATAAAATAATTTTGGATTAAGAAGTTACCTAGAATATGAATTTAATTCCAGATTGGGAAGTTTCTTTAAAGATGGATAAAGTTCTGGATTAGGAAGTTGCTTTAAAGATGGATAAAGTTCTGGATTAGGAAGTTGCTTTAAAGATGGATATAGTTCTGGATTAGGAAATTGCTTTAAAGATGGATATAGTTCTGGATTAAGAAGTTACCATAAAGATGGATATAGTTCCAGATTAGGAAGTTGCCTTAAAAATGGAAATAGTTCCGGATTAGAAATTTACCTTAAAGATGAATATAGTTCCGGATTAGGAAGTAACCTTAAGGATAGATTTAGTTCCGGATTAGGAAGTAAACCTAAGGGTGAATTTAGTTCCTTAGTAATCATGATTTTAAAAATGTATCACTTGTATTTTAAGAGTTGTTAATTATCCACACAAAATTATTATTTTATTGTTATTATTTCAGTTTATTTCAGTTGTTATTTCGTGGCATTCAAGAGCCAATTGTTTGTTTCATATGTCGTATCGAGTTCCACTCTACACTATTTTCCTCATTGAATACTCTAAAGAAACTTTTGAGTTACTGGAGATGTAGTCATTTGTAGCATCACAATAACCTGTTCTCAAGTAACACTTACTATTGAACAGAATATTGATCGTGGTTTTTTGTTTGTATGATTTATTCTTTTTTATAGAAACGTTTGTCATAGGTTTGTCCATATGTGTGTTTGTATATAGGAATTATGTTGATAACATCCGTGAATAATACCAAAGAAAATATCTATAAAATTCACGCCTTCAGCATTAGTTTCTTTAAGACATGTTAAATTTAGATATCACTAGACTTTAGAACAATTGCTTCTTTAGGACATGCTAAATACCACTACATTCTTGCAGTAAGTGTTTCTTTAGAACATATTAGATATCATTACGTTCTAGCAACAATTGCTTCTTTAGGACTTGTTAAATACCACTACATTCTTGCAGTAAGTGTTTCTTTAGGACATATTAGATATCATTACGTTCTGGCAACAATTGTTTTTTTTTAGAACATGTTAAATACCACTACATTTTAGCAACAATTATTTTCTTTAGGACGTGTTAAATATCTCTAAGTTAGCAACATTGTTTCTTTAGCACATTTTACATACCACTAAACTTTGATAATATGTGTTTCTTTATGGAAAGTTACTCTGTAATTTATTTATTTTTTTAATATGGTAACTGAAGCAAATAACTGTGAATTATAAAATTACACTGAAAAAAACTGAGCTAAAAATAACTCAACTCGTGTACTGTGAAATGTAATTCTGGTTTTTGAATGGCTACAACTCAAGTTTAAATAACACAATCATTGTGTACTCAGAAAACAGAACACAAATGTGCTGCTGGCTGATGCACATTCTTCATGTTGAATATCATACAATAGAGACAAGTATAATAAAAATTGTCGCTTCACGACATGATACTGTGTTTAGATAAACACAATATTGATTTAAAACCTGCACGTCGTTTATGTTGTGAGAAATAATTAATCTTATGTGTTTATATCGCTACAACAATAAATTGTGTTATAATACACACAATTCTGTGTTCGAGGAAAGTTTGTGTTAAGTTAGAACACAACTTTTTTGTTTTTATAGTGTAAATATTATAACGTATTAACAACATTGGTTTCTTTAGGACATGTTACAAAACACTACGTTTTAGAGATGATCCTTGAAATAAGCAGGAAGGTAATATAAACAATATGTATGTATAATATATATATATACGTATAAGATCAAATGAATTGCAACTTTCATGAAAATATCTGTAATATTCAAATGTATAATGAATATTCACCCAGAATATTCTTTGGTGTTTGTGGTGCCTTATCTAGAGTCCACAGACACGTGTATACTGTATGATGTATTATGTGTATTCACCTAGAATATTCTTTAGTGTTTGTGGTGCCGTTATGTAGAGTCCACAGACACGTGTATACTGTATCATGTACAATGTGTATTCACCCAGAATATTCTTTAGTGTTTGTGGTGCCGTTATCTAGAGTCCACAGACACGTGTATACTGTATACTGTATGTGTATTCGCCCAGAATATTCTTTAGTGTTTGTGGTGCCGTTATGTAGAGTCCACAAACACGTGTATACTGTATCACGTATAATGTGTATTCACCCAGAATATTCTTTAGTGTTTGTGGTGCCGTTATCTAGAGTCCACAGACACGTGTATACTGTATGATGTATAATGTGCATTCACCCAGAATATTCTTTAGTGTTTGTGGTGCCGTTATCTAGAGTCCACAGACACGTGTATAAGGGACAGAACGTCTGTCAGTTTGTATGCTTGTGTAGAGTTCTGTTGATTTAATATATGTTGTGTGAAGCTCTGTTGTCGACACGAAAAAGACTGATGAGAAAGACAGCCTTTAACTAAAAACCTTTGCCACTGTCCCACATGTCATCAACAAATTCATCTTTGGTGGTCAGAAGCCGTGATTAATGATAACCACATGATACTATCTGTCATCTTAGTGATTTACTGTTATATTATTGTAAGAATACCACAGAGAAATCGACGAATATCCTCAACAGTGGCCATGAAAAACTAACATAGCTTACTTAATCTCCTCGTGTGTTTATTTTTTTTTCTTCCACGATATAACTTTTAACTGTGGAAATTTTTACTAGATGTCAGCGCGCGTACTGTATTTTTTATTGCAATCAAATTTTTATACGGACAATCTTTATGTTAATATCACATCACTGTAATCATTTGGCTATATCCAAATTTGGGTGATAAATCAGCTGTTTTCTTACATAACTATATAAGTATATATGGTAGTTTTTTCCTGTAAACCTCTTTAAGAAGATTGTAGTTCATAAATGTGTTTATATGAAAGTGTATTTGTTCGTGTCAATGAATATTGTGCATACAGGGATAGGAATAATGAAATAACATTACACTCACTCGAGGGAAAGCTATCAGGAAGATTACATTCCCTCATGTAAAGTTGCATTTCCTCATGAATTATTTTTGTATTTAGTCCATGCAATATGTTCAATTTCATTGGTCATAACTAAAGGAATACGGATGGACTATGCATTCCTGATCGGGAAAGCCAACTAAAATGATTAAATTCCTCAAGCAAAGTTAAATTCTCGGGAATGCTGGAATGTAATTTTTCGAACTCTGACGTAAAGAATGACTAGAAATATTCTTCCCACTTGAATAGACAATTTATATGCAGTAAACTTGATTTTTATTGTTTCAACTAAATATTTCTTTGACCCATCGTGTATTGGTGCTGGATCAGTTATTTCCTGATGCTTGAGTAAAATTATGAAAATAAAGTATTTCTAAAAAAAATTATTTATTTCCGAAAAGATGGCGTTGCATGTGTATGTGCAAAAGAAAATACTGAGTTAAGAGGCGAGACTAAGTTTAACCACAAAATCAGTTTATAACATCGTTCAGTTTAAATAAGCTAGTCCAATAAAATGATCAACAGATGCGACGAAACTGACCAATTAGAATAAAGTTTAAATTCACACTAACGGAACAATACCGATTTTATATAGAAACTAATTTCGACATTTCTCATGTTGGATTGAAGAGGACACGTGAAATATCGAAACTAGTTTCCATTTAAATTTCGTATTGTTCCGTTAGTGTGAATTTAAACTTTACTATAAACTACTTTATACACTATTGTGTATTTACCTAATTTTTTATAATAACCAATTAGAATTCAGAATTATATTTATAATGACCAATTAGAGTTCAGAATTATTTTTATAATGACCAATTAAAGTTCAGAATTTAAGAATAATATCAATACATAAGAATTTATTTCGTGGAAAACTAATAAAGTTATTCCCTTTATTAGCACTGTTTCTTTTTTTTTCTTGTCATTCATACCCGGATGTACCAAAATAACTGTTTTCGGCGTTATGCTTGACTTGTTTTCCTTTTTAGCCGTAACTTCGTATTTCAGTGTAAAAAACAAAAATTCGGAATTTCAAACTTTATATATATTTTTAGTTTTTCGATTTGTACGTGATCTTGTTGATATCATCGTAACTTATTATGTCATATTTTTCAGTGATGTTTGTGTCTACTCACTGTGTACGTATTCGTTTGTATGCATAACTGTATATTACTATACATTATTGATATTTAAATCACTGGCTTCCATTAATCACGCATTTCATTCTCGAACTTTCCCCCTGATGCCTTCCATTACTAGTATTTAAATACTTGCTTTGAGTAAATCGTATTTTAAATCTAGAAAGTTAGGCTGTTGATGAGAAAATCGTTAACGTTACTTCCAATACTTTCCTACCTCCCTTTTTTACACTCGCTTCGCATGCGTGAAAGCGACGATAACTGTGATAAATGTGCGTGTTTACGTCCGCCTAGGAGATAGTAGAGGGACTATGCTGTCAAGAAACACCCATGTCATGATACATCGTAGACGATGTTTAGGGATATACAAGGAGCAAGCCAGTATTCTAAGTCACGCCAGCGAAATGTTTTACTCCTATGGCAATTAAGATGTAGTTTGTTGATTCATTATGATTTTGGTAATTATATATAGATTTTTTTTTATTTCTAGGTGTATTTGCATGTATTGCAATTATTTCTCAAGACATTAACCTTTATGAAAGACACTTAGAGAAACTTAACAGTATAAACACTCGTGTGCATTTTTTAGAGGATAGTTAGAACTTCGAACTTGGTAATGAAATTAAACGTTTTGGGGACAACACGTGTATAAACCTAAATATCTGAAAATAATGTGCAATAACATTTAGGGTTTGAGAAAAATGGTGATGAGCAGCCTGACCTCTAAATACAACTGAAATAAAACGTTTTGAAGATAACACGTGTAGGAGCCTAGATCTCCGAAGAAAACAATATACTGATATATAACATTTTGGAGACATCGCGTCTAAAAACCTAGATCTCCGAATATAAAATACAGTGAAATTAAAAGTTTGGTATGTTTGTGTTAGCGCAAAACTACACAATGGAATATCTGCGCTTTGTCCATTGTAGGGAATCGAACCCTGGATTTTAACATTTTACATCTTTAAACTTATCGCTGACCCACCAGGGGTATACAGATCAGAATAAATGCACAAGACCTATAGGGGGAAAAATGTATGTTTGAAGATAGGTATTTAAACATCCAAATTAGTGACACAGAGGTCTTTTAAACTCAGAGATGTATGAATCTAGACATCTGGAAGTTAAGGTCAGCGACTTTAAATCATCAAAGATGCCAGATGTATGAATCTTGACACTTGATGGTGATACATACCAATGATTAGTTAAATTTCTTCTTTTTCAGTTCTCTTCGTGTACTTGTTGACATCTTAAGTCACTCAACTGAAAACTTCCCTAATGTTTTACAGACATTCGTTGAGTACAGTAAGAAATCGAATGTAAAGAAAAATGGACATTTGACCCACTCTCACGGCTGTATATTCGTTGAAAATTACTGGATTAATAAATCTCGTTTTATATACGACTTGCTTTAGCCAACAGTCATTTATTAGAAGCTTACCAAAAATATAAAACACTTATATGATATGACAGCTGCTTTACAATTAAGCATCAAATGAGAACTTGAAAAACAAATTAACGCGCTTAAAATAACATACAACGATCAGAATCTTTGAAAATTCTTTAACTGTCAAGTTGGAATAATCTGATATAAGAATTCTGAGAGTAACAATGGCAAACGTTTCGTTTGGATTTTCATCTTGGAAATAAAAATAAAAAATCATGCATTTTATAAATAGCATAAACCTGCTTTTAGTCAAATTAGCTATTAAGAAAAAAATATCAAACATTTTATAGATTTAATTTGTTCTGATTCTCATTAGTTTGAACTTGTTTAACATTAGAATCAATGTTATGTTCTGTGGATCCCTGGCGGTTTCTAATATTTTTTAAATTATTTATGCGTCAAATTGCTTGCGGGTTCACATCTTAGTTGGTGACAGGATTTCTAGTAACGTATGAGTGATATAAAGTTTGTTTGTTGTTAAACACGAAGCTACACGATAGGCTATCTGTGCTGTGCCCACGACGTGTAGCGAGACCCGGTTTTAAGTGATGTGGGCCCCCAGGTTTACCGCCGAGCCCCTGAGGAGCAAAAATTTAAAGAAAATGTCATCATTGTTGCATTTAATCACACTAATTACTACTGTGTATCTTATATACAAGATGAGTAATTTCAGCCTTTTTCTTTGCCAGTTCATTTCACTTAGTGCTGCCACAGTAAAATCAAAATATTTTTCAATATGATGCAATATGTTGGCCCACCACTGGTATTGTATAGTAGGAAAACGAGTCGGGAATTTTAGGGTTTATGCTTCAAGTCATTGGTAAAGATCAGTGACATATTTTTAGTTTCAAAAGTGGAGTGGGACAGAGGATATCTGCTATTTGTTATACTATTGCTGTTAATTTTAAAAAATGAGGAGATATAACCCCCTTACCCATATCAGTTATGCCTATTCAGGATTGTTTGTTTATAATTAAGCACAAAGCTACACAATGGGCTATCTGTGCTCTGCCCACCACGGGTATCGAAACCCGGTTTCTAGCGTTGTGCCACTGGTGGGGGGGCTATTTAGGAACTGATAGAATTGTATTAGCTTTATTTTTATTTTTCTTCGGACTTACAACGCTAGAAACCGAGTTTCGATACCCGTTGTGGGCAGAGCACAGCCCATTGTGTAGCTTTGTGCTTAACTTCAAATAAACAAACAAATTTTTCTTTTACTGAAGCCCTAGCGACAGAATAAAATATGAGCGTTTATAATTTCTCAATATTTTTTATTCATTCTGAATATTATTTTATTTAAATGCCTATTTTTCAAATGAGGTTCATTGTCTTTAAAACTAAGTATTAAATGTCTCACGACAACCGCGAATTATAAAAGTGAATATATGTATATTTAGTGAGTTTTATGTTAATTTTATAAAAAGATCACATTTATTTTGTTTTGTAATTTGTAAAACGTTTTTTCTCGATATAGATCTATACAGACTGGGCAAATCATTATCTGGAGAGAGGGCGCTTCAAGCGTTATATTCAAGATCTACAGACTGACGTCAGTGATGGCTCTTTACTTGCTGACGTCATTGAGGCTGTTAGTAAGTATTTGTAGTTTATTTTATTTGCATTATTAGTCCGCTGGAAGTCACATTGGATCTGTTAAACTACTGGGCTTTTAATTATACTCATTGTTTCTATTTATTACAAAATTAAATGAGAGAAATAAATGGTGTTGTACATCTTTTTTACTGTCTAGAAATTACAGAAGTATTCCCATTGGATCATCGTTTGTTAGAAAAATTAGATTTGTTTGCTCTATGATACGCAATTTATATAACTGAAAACTTTGCTAATGTAGAGTTCGTGCATTTTTATCTCAAAGGATAATCTAAAAGATACTCATCATTTTTGATCGATTTAACAGAAATAACCGTTTTTTTTATTTCTTCTTTACGTTGCAAACTTTCCAAGTATTTTACTTTACTTTATACAATTATTTCCTACAATACAATAGTTTCTTTATTTTTGTGCTTCTTTAAATGAAATAGCTATTATTATTTTCACAGTCTTTTCTTTTTACTTATTTTTCTCCAGTAAATCACTTCCCCTTATTCTCTTCACCCGTATTCTTTTTCTCATTTCTCTTCTCTCCCATACTTTATGCTTATTTCATTTTTCTTTTACCTTTCCTTCCTCTCTTATGTCTTTATTCCATTCATTATTTGTCTATTATTCTATTTTTTATCATCCTTTCATCCTCCTGCGAATTTCCTCTTTCTTCCATCACTCAGTTTAACTGCTTTCTATTTCATCTTTTATTCACCCCTCACTTTCCTTTTTTTAATTTTTTATCCAGTTACAATTTTCTTTATTTCATTTACAGTTCTTTCACTGTCTCAATGTTTATGCCAGATTCTATATTATTTCAGTTTTATCTTATTCTGTTCTATTCCCAATTGGTATTCCATGATTTTATTTTCTCTGCTTTTATTTTTCAAACTTTCTTGCAAATTTCTATTTTTATCAATTTTTCTTTAATTTTATTCCATTTCCCTTACATGTGCTCCAAGTTTTTACTCCATCTTTTATTTTTATTCCATTTCCCTTACATGTGCTCCAAGTTTTTACTCCATCTTTTGTTTTTATTCCATTTTCCTTACATGTGCCCCAAGTTTTTACTCCATCTTTTGTCTTTATTCTTTACATATTTTTGCATTTAGATTTTAGTCTATATGTTAATTTTCACCCCTTTTTTATATATCTGGTTTCTTTCTTATTTCTTCTATATTTAAATTTACTTTGTATTTTTCTTACTTGTTTTGTTAATTTTCAAAAAAAAAAAATTAGTTCTTCATTTAACTTCACTCCCGTTCCTCACTTTTTTCTTTTTTCTCACAAACTTGTAAGGATCAAAACTTTTGCCAATGAAGCCATTTAGCAGGTAAATTGACCAATTGTTTTCTAGGTCTAAATCTATGCAATAAAGACACAGAAGCTATTATATGTCTAGAGTCTACCTAGTAAGCTACGCTCGATTGGATTGGCCTTATTTCCCCTTTACATTTACACTTGTTCGTTATCTTTTATGTATTCTGAATACTAATTGGCTAATACTGTTTCATTTAAACTTATGTTTTTCCTTTCTTTTATACTATTACTCCCGTTTTTTCCTGTTCGTTCTTTATCTTTTCCTTTTTTCAACACTATTTTCCAATTGCCTTTCTTCTTCGTCCATGTCTGTTGTACGTCTTTTCCTTACTTTGATACTTTATACTTTTTTAGTTAAACTTACTTTTTAGTTCAACCTATAAAATATGATTATTGTATCTTATATTTCAGCTATTGTTTTGTTTCTTCTTCATGTTCATTAAAATCCATCTTATGTTTCCCTTCTACTAATTTTTAATAATTATTTCCATTTCTGTCGTTCAGATTTGAGATCCATTTAGTTTAACAACTAATCTAGAAAATAATAAATAAAGTCCTTTGTCAAGATGTAGCTCCATTTTAGTATATGGTTTGTCTTTCTCCATTATTTGTCTGCTTTAGGTCCGGGATACCCGAAACTGGCTGAAAATGTGTGTAGTTATTTAAGCTTTGTTAAATATTTTTCGAAGTCATTATTTCGTGTTTCCGTAACAAGTCTTTTCATACAGCATAAAGTCGCCTGTAAGATATTGATGATAATATACTTATTTATTTGTTTGCAAGTTAATAAATAGGGAAGTTTTCTCCTTACTCACAAGCAGAGAAATTAAGCTTCCTATTTCTTATTCAAGGTTTCCACGTTTAAAGAGGGAAAGTTTAGCACTAATGATAACACAAGCTGAAATAAAACGTTATTTTTATCACAAAACTATTAAACTGTTACTTAATTGGATAAGCTAACACCCACATAGTAACAACAGTCTATATTTTCTAGATTGTACACAGGCCCCCGAAAATGGGGGATAATGTAAAATTTTGAACTTTTTTGGTACATTCGAAAGTAATGTTTTTATTGAACGATATATTTTCGAAATATAATCAACAAAATATTTAGTTGGTGGAGCAGGAGGGGGAACCTGTGTGCCAGTAACATACTTTATTCACCAAGCCCTCTGTCTACGTGCCAGTAACATACTTTATTCAGCAAGTCCTCTGTCTACGTGCTCATAACATCCCCGGTTCACCAAGTCCTCTGTCTACGTGCTCGTAACATCCCCGGTTCACCAAGTCCTCTGTGTACGTGCTCGTAACATCCCCGGTTCACCAAGTCCTCTGTGTACGTGCTCGTAACATCCCCGGTTCATGCTCGTAACATCCCCGGTTCACCAAGTCCTCTGTCTACGTGCTCGTAACATCCCCGGTTCACCAAGTCCTCTGTCTACGTGCTCGTAACATCCCCGGTTCACCAAGTCCTCTGTCTACGTGCTCGTAACATCTTTTATTCAGCAGATACTTGTCTAGATACCAATTACATCCTTTGATCAGCAAGCCCTTATCTATGTACCAATAACATCTCTAGTTTAGCAGGTTTATGGCAGTAACATCCTTTAATCAGCAAGCCCTTGTCTATATGCTGTTAACATCCTTTATTCAGCAGATACTTGCCTTTGTACCAATTACATCTTTTGTTGAGCAAGCTCTTGTCTATGTGTCAGTAACATTATTTGTTCAACAATTCCTTATATGTACAGTGATAACGATTTTCGTCATGAAAAGTCTTTGTTTTATTTTTTATTCATTTATTTTCTTCTGTATTCTTGAATACAAATAGAATGCTTGTGTTATAGAGTATATCCTGACTGCTTCGTTCGGTTGATTCAGCGAGGCTGTGGTTGAGGTGTTTCACTATTGCTTGAAACTGTATTTTTTTATTACATTTTTGTCCCTGAAAATCCCCTAGCGACAAGGAAAACTGTAAAACCTTACATGGAAAGTGCGAGTTTGAATAGAACTTTATGAAATTATTTTGTAATTTTTTTTTTTATTCAAAAATCGCCACAGTCCCCCTTTAAGGAAGTAATCTACCTGGATATAGTTATTTCAATATCTAAATGCCTCTGTTGAACTTTTATTTTGCTGGCAACAGTGTAAGTGAGAAGTATTTAATATATACACGTTTCGTTAGCAGCAAACTCACAAATGATTGTTTCTCCACCCCACCCCACCACTGGATCAGCGGACTCACAATACTAAAACTCATGGTTCTATTCCCCGTGGTGGACAAAGCGCACATACCCTATTGTGTAGCTTTGCGTCAAAAAAAAAAAAAAATCAAACAAGCCTTATGATTTTTCCAGTGGATTATTGTCATCCTTGAATAACAGAGTCAAACAAGTATTAATTTACTTTCCCAAGATGACAAATAACAAAATTTGTAACTATTATTTTTATTTTGTTACCAAACTGAAATATGGAGAAAATAATTGTACCGTAACTGATGCCATAAAATTAAAATCACTTCAGCTTAACGCTCAGCAGTTTGTCATAAAATACTCATCCAATTGTTAAGAAAAGGACAAGAAAAACACTTCACACCTGCTAGCCTTTCCTTTCTTTTATCTATTGAAAATAGTCCTACTCGAGTTGAACTCCACAAACAACTTACAGCAAATCTTCATGTGTCGAATAGTTCAATGGTGGTTAAGACGATCGACTCACAATCTGCAGGTCACAGGTTCGAATCCTGTCACCGAACATGCTCCTCCTTTCAGCCTTGGGAGCTGTATAATGTAATGGTCAATCCCACTTTTCGTTGGTAAAATGTAGCTCAAGAGTTGGCGGTGAGTGGTGTTTAATAGCTGCCTTCCATCCAGCCCACAACTTGTACATTAGGTAAGGCTAGCGCATAAAACTCTGTCAAAACTGTCAATCCCGCCGTTCTGTTAAGAGTAACCGTTTCAATCGGCGGGTTCTACCAAGTAGTTGTCTTCCTCTGGCCACAGTTCAAACTTGAGAGACAACTACACTTGAGCCATAGAGGTTTCTAATATGGCCTTTAGCCTATTGTGACATAATATGTCGTTCAGACGAACAAAGATACTTGCAATGTTGAATATATTTCAGTTAATTGAATTAATTTAAACTTTCAGTTCGAATTTTAATTAATGAATAACTACAATTAGGGTAGTTCCGTTAGTATATCACCGTTAGCTTTGGCAGTGTTTTACAAATCGATCAATAGGACAAGGTAAAAACAAGTTTATGTTTAAATGTTAAAGTATCAACATGTGGTGTTTATTTGTATGTTTTATATATCCTCATATTCGTGTATTTTATGGTTGAGTTCCTTATGAAAGTTTCTCTCTCTCTCTCTCTCTCTCCGTGTATATAGATTTATAACAGTTACTTTTTCGAGATTTTTATCTGCAATTAATGTCAAAATACGTTGAAAAGAGAAACAATGTGGAGCATTTCGGTGTTAAAACGTTTCAGGCGATTAATTTGAAAAAACACAGTTAACGAACTTCATGCAGCGTAAGAGCTTAGCATTTTCTGTAATGGGTCATTTACACTACATTACACTTCCCCGGCTTCACTGTATAACAGAGGGAGAGCGTTGGAATAAGGGTGATGACTCACTGTATGCTCTTATGTTTGATTTCAGACTTGTAGGTTTCATCGTTTCCTACACATTCACTGTCTGTAGGAACTGTGGTATTCTTGCCTCACACATTCACTGTCTGTAGGAACTGTGGTATTCTTGCCTCACACATT
>NW_013666345.1:262364-264285 GCF_000517525.1 Limulus polyphemus | reverse complement strand
GTAGGAACTGTGGTATTCTTGCCTCACACATTCACTGTCTGTAGGAACTGTGGTATTCTTGCCTCACACATTTATTCTTTGTCTAAAAACAACCTTTAGACGTGATAGTGTGGGTTCGCTGGCAAATTCTTACTTGGTTAAATATTTGTTTCTGGCTAGATATATGCTTTGTAGAAACTTTAACACTGCGTACAAGGCGTTTGTTGGGTTAGTGCTAATTGCAAGAATAACCCGTGGTCGCCACGGGAGAGTTTACGGAAACCCAAGGGTGAGAGAAGGAACAAAGCTTACATAATCACTTATTTCCAAAGTTCCTGAAAGCGTCACAAGCATGCACGTTTTGTCTCCGTTTAGATGCTCTTATGATGCAGCCTCTAGATAAAAATAATACCCGATACCCTTGAGCACAGTTCTTTCAGAGTTTCCACCAATTGTAAACCAGTAAATATCAAATTTAGAAATATCAGGAATACTGTACATTTCTTACTGTAAAACTAGGAAAGAAAATTATATAAAATAAAGACAGAAGAGCTTAACTACTAACATCCTGCATTCGTAACATTGTAGTATGTTTTATCCATATCTATACATCAAGCTTGAGCACACAGGGTGAAAGGTTTTTTTTCTTTTTTAATGATAGAAGGGAGAGGAGAGGTCTTTTCGAAATGACCTTACTTCCGGTTACCAAAACCAACAATTTTTGCGTTATTGTTAAGATTCCCATACTGCTATTTTAAAGCCGCTGGAGAATTTTACCAATTTGGTCCATACTTTAAACACAGAGCTGCAGCTTTACGTAAAGGTTTTAAGAGAGAGAGATGGTACTGTGGAATTTGGCGTTACTGTTCGACTGTATCTCGTGTAAGTCATTATCATCTCCCACTACTTCACTTTCAGAAGAATGCAAGGTATTTACGCAAATGTTTTTTTTTTGTTTTGCGTGTGCATACACACACACACACACACACACGTATATATTGGACACATTTTACCAAAAGCTTCTTTATGAAACACATTAACACAAGTTTGTCATTTAGAAAATACAAGTTTGATTACTAATTAAAATTCGTTTCTTTCAAACAGAAACTACACATTTTGGGAACATTTTGTTTGGTGTTAAGCGCAAAGCTGCCCAATGAGCTAACTGTGCTGTGCCCACCATGGATATCGAAACCTGTTTTTAGCGCTGTGTCACTTGGGGGGGGGGGCTATTACCAGAGGTTTCTTTAATTATAATTTAACTAAGCCATAACAACTTGTGATAATAAAAGTATTACACAATATGAAATAGACTAAGATAAAGTAGCAGCTTTTAATGTATCCAAAAGCATAATGTATATATTATTTTTGAAATATGCGCGTAAGCATATCATTTATGAATTTTAAAAAATCTAAAAAAATTAGTTTCATAGTAGAGTTTTTTTGTTTTGTTTTTTGTTGTTTGTTTGTCCCTAATTTACTAGTGTAAAGCAACTAGTCATCACCACCCACCGCCAACTCTTGGGCTACTCTTTTACCAACGAATAGTGGAATTGACCGTCACATTATAAGGCGCCCACGACTGAAAGGGCGAGCATGTTTTGTGAGACGGGGATTCGAACCCGCGACTCGTAGATTGCGAGTCAAGCGCCCTAACCACCTGGCAATGCCGGGCCTTTCATAGTAGAGAAAAATGCAAAATAAATACTCTTAGAAGCACCCGTAATATTAGCGATTAGGACATTGCACTCTGTCTCAGAATACTTAGGTTTACACATATAACACAGAAAAGAATTATCCTGATTTCCTAGCTTTAAGCCTAAAGATCAACAATCTTCGGAAATGATGTTCAATATATTAGGATTTTAAAAGTCTATTCTTATTGAGAAAAAAGGTTGACCTTTTTTTTTTTTTTTTTTTTTTTTTTTTTATGTCATATATT
>NW_013666345.1:259204-261461 GCF_000517525.1 Limulus polyphemus | reverse complement strand
TTATGTAAAATAAATCCAAACTAACTTAGTATTTGATCACGTAAAATATTACCGTATTTTTTGACTATGAAAATGTTATTTAATTTTATAGGCAGTTTTATTCTATATAATATAATATATTAATAAAAGGGCGTTAAAAGTCTAAAATTAAGGATTTTTCATCATAGCAACTAACTTTAAAATATAATCAACTTAAAAGTTGATTTTAGTAATTAAGTTATTAACTAAATGATAATTTCTTTGTAAAGGGGAACGTAAATTTAAAAACTGTTATTTAAGAAATTAGTAAAATCATTTACTCTCGAACATTATCACTTATTTAGAATAGTTTGTTTGTTTGTTACGGATTTCGCGCAAAGCTACACGAGGGCTATCTGCGCTACCGTCCCTAATTTAGCAGTGTAAGACCAGAGGGAAGGCAGCTAGTCATTACCACCCACCGCCAACTCTTGGGCTACTATTTTACCAACGAATAGTGGGATTGACCGTCACATTATAACGCCCCCACGGCTGAAAGGGCGAGCATGTTTGGTGGGACGGGAATTCGAACCCGCGACCCACAGATTGCGAGTCGAGCACCCTAACCACCTGGCCATGCCTGGGCCCACTTAGAATAATAGGTGAATAACTAGTTATGGTATTATACATAAACGTGCATTATACTTTTAATGAAACATGTGCTATTTAATTTTAAAAAGGTAATTAATTTCAATGTTATCTGTAAAATAGAATGAGTTCACTAGGTACCACAAATGAAATCTTATAAAAAAAAAGTTGCTAATGTTTTTAAATATCGCTATAATACAAATTATTTTAAGCAAAACACCTCAAGATATTAAACATGTAAACATACTTACAAGAAATGGTACAAGTTGGGCAGTTACATCTGTGCCTGTTGTACGAGTCATAATATTTATGAATACAGATCGTTTAAATAAATATATAATAAACTGAAATAACAAAATACGTAAATAGACAGAAATAATGGAATTCAACTACACAGTACGAGTTTACTATCTTTCTTTCACTTTTTAACCATTACATTGGTAGCTTGTTGTTATGCACAAAGCTACACAATGGGCTATCTGTGCTCTACCCACCACGGGTATCGAAACCTGGTTTCTAGCGTTTTAAGTCCGTAGAAATACTACTGTGCCACTGGGGGGGGGGGTATTGGTAGCTTAAAATTTGATACATTGCTTCGCTTATCATAACAATGTTTATTTAATTTTTAAATAAGGTATTAGCTTGGTTTCAAAAAATACTGTTATAAGTGGTTAATTTTGTTTGTTGTTTAAGAACAAAGCTACAAAATGGATTATCTCTGTTCTGCCCACCGCGGATATTGAAACCCGATTTTTAACGTTATAAGCCCTCAGGCTGGTGAGTCGGGTGATTAATTATGTTTCATATCTTTCCATTATTACGTCAGTTCGTATACACAACATTATTTTTAAAAACAAAATCCGGGTACATTTTTCCAAAAATGAGCGTTGGTTAGATATTGTGAAGACTATGGATGTTAGCAACATTCAACGTGATTCTAACAAAAACACCTTTTAACACTGGTTAGATAATTTGAACACAGAGTGGTAACGACATTCAACGTGAATCTAGAATATAAACACATTTTATCTTTTGTTAGAAATGTGAGGACTGGGGTGTTAAAGATATTTAAGGTGAATCTAGAATATAAACACATTTTATCTTTTGTTAGAAATGTGAGGACTGGGGTGTTAAAGATATTTAAGGTGAATCTAGAATATAAACACATTTTATCTTTTGTTAGAAATGTGAGGACTGGGGTGTTAAAGATATTTAAGGTGAATCTAGAATATAAACACATTTTATCTTTGGTTAGAAATGTGAACACAGTAGTAACGACATTCAGCATGAATCTAGCATATAAACACATCTTAACGTTAGTTAGGTATTTTGAACACAGAGATTGTGTTAGCAACATTCAACACGAATCTAGCATACAAACATATTTTAGCATTGATTAGAAACATGAACATTGGGGGTGTTAAAGACATTCAATGTGAACACTGAAGATGTTAGCAACATTCAACACGAATCTAACATACAAACATATTTTAGTACTGGGTAGATAATTTGAAAACTGAGAGTAGTAACGACATTCAACACGAATCTAGCATACAAACATATTTTAGTACTGGGTAGATAATTTGAAAACTGAGAGTAGTAACGACATTCAACACGAATCTAGCATACAAACATATTTTAGTACTGGGTA
>NW_013666345.1:256277-258369 GCF_000517525.1 Limulus polyphemus | reverse complement strand
ACATGATTGATATATACGTGTTTAATACTATTTTAATAACACTTTTTTATTGCTAGTAATTAGGAAAGGCGATAAATATTCTCGAACATCAGTAGACAACACACAAGCCTGTAGATCCCGAAAATTAACACTAAACAATCATCCAATTTACAGGGTGATTTATTCAATTACTAGCTGTAAACTTATATTTAATTGTACGAAACTACTAATGTTAGATAACTTCTCTAACTGGGCAGATAATTTTTGTTGTTATTTAGTTTGTTTTCAGAGTGTAAAGATGTCGCTCAAAAAACTCGCTGCCTTATATACCCATAGAACGTCAAAAATGGCAAATATGTTTTTTTTTTCATGATCCAGTTATAGAGGGCGTTGTTATGAAACACGTGGTAAGGAACGTTTTAGTTTATAGGTTAATAGTTAGTTCAACATAAGAAGTTTGTTAGTTCTTAATTATGTTGTTTACAGTATATGTATCATATAATCTTGTTTTTCTGTGAATAATAAATAAATATTTTGTTATTTTCGACAGCCGGGACATACATTCCTAACATAGCAAGGAAACCGAAGACAGCTGCTCAAATGGTAACGTCAGAAATATTTATATATTTTCTATATTTTATTCTAATGCATTTACACGTATCCCAACATCAGGCAACATCAACTCTTCGTTCGGTTCATTTAAACTTTAAGTAAACCAAATCGTGTGATTGACAGCACACTCTGTCGGCCGTAAGTGGAACTGGTGGATCGATTTCACAGTGTTTGCATCATCACCATCCGACTTGAGTGTTAAAGTGCCAGTCAAAGATGCTCTTAACGACTGGATCGTCTCAAGTGCGGATCAAATCCTACTTCGTGTCCTCCATGCTATTACTGAAATATCTAAGCTGGTTTTAACTGGATGCAAATGGATTTCACAGAGTTTATTTAAGTCCAGTAGCCCTTACTACTTTTGTGAAGCTGAAAGTGATGCGACAGGTGATGGAATATAAATGTATTTCTCGTATCCTTCCATTTGATGTACTAACACAAAACTTGCACATTTTAAAACAGAATACGAGTGTTGTAGTTCTAGATGCGAGACAATGAATCTGCTCTTAATAACGTTCCTTATTCATTCTTGTGCGAGGCTTGTAGAAAGAAGTTAAATATGATACTGATTGGTTACCTCTGCGAATGTGTGGGTTCCATGCTGAAGAAACCTTTTTTTTTTCACGAAAGTACACTTTACCCTTCTCACATTACAATTTGTACTCGGGTTTTATTAGCTCATATTTTATGCAAGACGCCTGATGTTTCTTGCCTAGAATTATCTAAGAAATTGTGTGAAAATATCATCCAAGGAAAACAGATGTGCTATTTTTACTTTAGAAGTTAGAATTAACAACTATTATGTAATTTTTAAAACACTTTTGAGATATTTGGAGGTAAATTCCATTTGTATTGTTTTATTGTGCTGTTCATTTAGGTGCGCGACTATGATGATGTACTGAAATACCAATTCCAAGAGACACATTTTGCTCATTTCCCCCAGTGATCCAATTGTAGTAGCCTGTTTCTGTTTTGATTTTAATTACGAATGCGCTTCCGTACTTTTTATTTCATTCAGACCAACTACTTTTCTATAATTGGCCAAAGATTGTGAGTGATATTATGGAGATGAGGCCCACATCTGTTCTTAATATTATTTTTTCTCATTATTTTTTTTATTTTATTCTTTTAGAATAGAGATCAAAGCTAACATTTCTCCCGCTCTGAGGGTCCTACTTCTGCAGTTCTCTGTCTCTCTTGTACTTACCTTGTAGTTAGTACTTAGTATTATTTGTCTGTCTTTTACGTGCAATGTTGTTCTTGTGCTTTTTGTTGTTTTTTTTGCTATTAGCCTAATTGTGTGAAATGTTATATATAAAAATTGCACACTTGTAATTTTGTTGAAAGATAACACTTTCTGATGACGTGATAGAACAAATCAGGTGTAAGAGGTTACTGTAAATAAACTAGTGTGTGTGTGTGTGTGTGTGTGTGTGTGTGTGTGTGTGTGTGTGTGTGTGTGTGTGTGTGTGTGTGTGTGTGTGTGTGTGTGTGTGTGTGT
>NW_013666345.1:250851-255277 GCF_000517525.1 Limulus polyphemus | reverse complement strand
ATAAGTAAGTAGTGTGTGTGTGTGTGTGTGTGTGTGTGTGTGTGTGTGTGTGTGTGTGTGTGTGTGTGTGTGTGTGTGTGTGTGTGTGTGTGTGTGTGTGTGTGTACTAAAGGTACACAATTACTAATCACGTAGAAAGACATTGTTTAAATTTGATTGGAAAAATCTTGTAGTCAAGTGACGTATATTTACGTCATGGTAGATGTACCTTACATGCAGGCATACAAGTCATTACAGTCATGCGCCTTCAGTTAATGGCGCGTGTTCATGCCATTGTGAGCATATGTCATGCATGTGCTCACATACATAGAAGCCACGCGCCTGTATAACTAGTGGGCGGCGAGCTTCAGGTTATTGTAGTTTATTTTCTTTGCTGAAAAGGAAACCTAAGCATTTAAATGAATGGTACCTTTTTTTTTTTTTTTTACTATGACAGAAATTGTTTTATTTTCGTGAAGATGAATCTCACTTTGGTATATTCCCTTAATCCCTTAAATGTATACAACACTTGAATACGTTGTTTGTACCTGAAATAGTTTTTAACTTACAACAATGATTTAGACTTTCTATACGTTCTGTTCAGTTTTAATATCATCCAAATAATTAAATATTTTATACCAAACTTATGAAAATGTTATTTACCTTATTGTCTTAATTCTTATGGTGCCCAGCAGTGAAGTTAATATATTGTTGCGACTGAATATTTCACTGTCAGACAGTGTGTCGCCATATTGCGACATTGTAGTCCCATTTCTCATCCGCCAGACTGTGTGTCGCCATATTGCGACATTGTAGTCCCATTTCTCATCCGCCAGACTGTGTGTCGCCATATTGCGACATTGATCGTCATACAAAGTATTTGTCGAAGTTTCTTTTTAACTTTCTATAAAACATCCAATAAAATCTTTTGAACCCATCCTGTTTCTACCAAATAAAAATATACTGGCTGAATCTTAGTGCATACATATCGTGCTACAGGTAATGTATACTAATTAGCTAGAAGCAATAAGCAAATATTTATCACACTTAACATCATATTGGATCCTCGCATCCAGCACGTGTTTAGCTTGGGTTGTTTCTAGGGTTGGCTCCCCACCGAGCTATTCGAGGAAGAAGGAGAACTTCCTACTTTTATAAATAAGCTTCGATGAACAAGGGGTGGTCCAGAAGCACGCGAACACGTGAATATGGTGAATCATGGGGAAGCAGTCCTCCCCCATGTCTTCGACCGATTTTTCGATAACTTGCATGCTTATAGTTTTGTCATCATCTTTAAAGTACACGTGGTGTTTCATGTTGTCAAATACGTTTGTTAAGTAAAACAAAATATGAACAAGTTTTGTAGCAGACTGTCTATAGGTAAAATTACCATCATACAACTTTAGTGTCCAAAGGATAAATAGATGATTACTCGATGAGACAGTTTTGGTAACGAACGGTAAGTTAATTTTCTCTCTCTATTTGATCTCGTATACTGCTTGTTTTCGACCACCACATAGTAATTTGTTATTTCATAAAAAATAATTTGATTGCTCTTAAATCACTAGTAAGATTCCAAAATATAATGATGTTGTTAACGATGTGAAGCCTTAATTTACTTCTTTTGATTCTCTCTCTCTCTCTCTCTCTCTCTCACACACACACACACACAGAGAGAGAGAGAGAACCATTCATAATCCGGATGCATTCTAAACTCGAAGTATTGTTCGAATATACAGATGGTCTAGTATTGAGATTAATTTTTAATATTTTTGTCAATGCAAGCTATGTTGATCTTAATTAAAAGAAACGTTTGCCTTAAGTACAAAGATTGATTAGACAGCAATTAACGGATATATATTTGAAGACTTGGATTAACTTGAATACAAAGACCGGTTAAACAGAAATTACTGGATATATTTCAAGATTAAGTTTACCTTAAGTACAAGGATTGATTAGACAGCAATTAACGGATATGTATTTGAAGACCGAGATTAACTTGAATACAAAGACCGGTTAAACAGAAATTACTGGATATATTTCAAGATTAAGTTTACCTTAAGTACAAGGATTGATTAGACAGCAATTAACGGATATGTATTTGAAGACCGAGATTAACTTGAATACAAAGACCGGTTAAACAGAAATTACCGGATCTATTTCAAGATTACAAGGATTAGGTAAACAGAAATTAACATATATTTAAAGACTGAGATTACCATGATGACAAGGATCGGTTAAATAGCAGTTAACGGATATATTAAGGAACGAAATAGTTTTTAAGAGGTCTTTCATAAAATATGTTGAAATGTATTAAAGATTATGAACGAAACGATAGAGAACAGTTATTCGTGTTGACGGTGTCATTAGGATTTATTTTTGATAGCATCTGACAGATGTTCGATATTTCTAGACTAAGATAGTAGGATGAATATATCCAACCATGTTAACCTATTCATTTCGTACTCCATGGGTTTGAAAGCGTTAGTCATCTAATGTAAAAAAAAACAACTCATTCACAGAGAGGAGGGGGCATCAACTGGGACTGGCAACATTACTTGTAGAGACCTTGCCCTAACTCTTATAGAAGAACAGTAATTGGAGTTCGTGGCCATGCCAGACTTCCCATTATACAAGAGAATTACATCGAAGTGCTTGCATTACGTAGGGTGAAAAATCAGTGGGGGTGAACTAGCGCTTATGTAGGATTTCAGTGTGCGCATACCAGCACTCAAGGCACGTTCCAGTTCCACCGAATAATCTTCCTCATAGCTGAACGAAGAAGCTCGAGACATTAATTTACGAGCTAATTCATTATTCACTGTTGCTAAGGGAACAGACCAGCGTCTTTTGTTTTGTTACAAGTAATTCTATTTCTTGTGAAATTTACCTAATGATGAAACCCCAGTAGAGATATAAGCGCTGCATTTGAATTAATGAAATAAATCTATTCGACCTTAATTATCTAATTCTGTTATAATGTTTAGGACACAGCTAATAATTTCTATATTTCTCGTAGAATGATACTTTTTAGAGGCGTGGCTCTGATATTCTTCAGGTTTTCAATATTTCTTTCGGCAAGGAACATTTCATTCCAACAGACACTCCCTTTACTTCAACTTTTCGACGAAGAAAGGATTCAGTTTATGTTCACACTACCACCTATAACTATAGAGCAGTGCTTGAATATGACTTCAAAGAATACTGGAACATGTTGACGGGCATGACGCAAGAGGGTGCAAATATTACTTTATTTCTTTAGTTGTTATAAATTCATCATAATTAACATAGAATAATTTAATACTTAGAAAATATGATAGGCTTAGTCTACAATGAATGCTTAAACTCGCGTATGAAATACCTTATACATTATATGTTAAAAACTATTGATATTTTTATTTATACATAAAATGTGTTTTAAGACAAACATTTGCGATTAACCATGAACTTGTTTATATGACAGTCACTAGCGTTAGAATCCACATATAATATTCGGTAATTATGTGGTTGTTGTTTTTTTATTCCAACACTCAATATAAAAAACTGACCAATATGATTGGTTGAAAAAATTTTCTATGTAATGAAAATACCGGTAGTAATTAATGGGATTAATTGCAATACCGATAATATATGGTCAGGGATCTTGTAACCAACATCATGGATCCACACAGAAATTGGTACATAAAAAAAGTTTAGAAAAACACTTAAAAAATCGATAAGATTCATGTTGATTCCAATCTGAGAATCTAGGGTTAACCAAGTAATCACTTGGTTGTCAGCTTTTTAGTTGACAGGTGTGTTAAAAGGAAAAAGAAGTTATCCAGGGGACATTTTGAGAATATCAATTTCAATAAAACGTTTTGGTGTAAATAGTGACCTACTTAACAATAAATACATCTAAAATTATCATTTAAATAAGAGGATTAGATTAGAAACTCGGCAAAAGTTTTAAAAGCTTGAGGTTCGAGAACATTTCAAAACGAGTTGTTTTTGATATTTTAATGGAAGTCTCCTTTGTTATTGTAAAGTTTAATAGCTATTTCAATTCGAAACCATAAATACTTCCATAGTACTGATCATAAACAATATTGAAAACTTGTGTTTCAATTTAAAGCTAATTGTACACAAAAAAGTTTTTTTCCTTAAGTTAAAATACTGAACACTGTTTAATCAATACTAAAGTGCGTGTAATTATAGTTGGTTTTGCAATATTCGTTTTAAAATTATTTAGACTGTTGTAAACAAGAGCATTTCTTTCATCCTTAATCAACTCATTCTGTTAGGTAGCATTTGGGAAAAATCTAAAGATTTCTCGTAGAATGATACTTTTAGAGTCGCATATCTGCGATTTTTTTTTAACATGTTGTGTGTGTGTGTGTGTGTGTGTGTGTGTGTGTGTGTGTGTGTGTGTGTGTGTGTGTGTGTGTGTGTGTGTGTGTGTGTGTGT
>NW_013666345.1:245617-250014 GCF_000517525.1 Limulus polyphemus | reverse complement strand
GTGTGTGTGTGTGTGTGTGTGTGTGTGTGTGTGTGTGTGTGTGTGTGTGTGTGTGTGTGTGTGTGTGTGTGTGTGTAACTCATTAAATGAACACACACTAGTTGTAGTTGCGCAGGGTCCACGAAAGTATTCTCTTTCACGAGAAAATAAAACGCAACTTAAGTATTAACAAATTTTTTTTTTTTTTTTGCTTTTGAAGTTTGTATGTTATACTGTGTTGTAGCCTACAGAGTGCATAATTCTTCTCATGATTCATGGCATGCTGACGTCACGACAGCACAAATTGCAACGTTAAGCGTTCTTTATGTGACTTCATTTTAGTGTCTACTGACTGACTGACTGACAGACAACAGGTAACCCCCCTCCAGACGGCCTTCGGCCCCCTTTCGGGAAAAGTAAACAGTGAATATGAGTAAACTAGTATTTAATGAAATAGGATAGTATGTGAGGTTTGTTAGAGCTAGTGGCATTTTGTTGTTGTTGTTGTTTTACAGCCATAATAGGTTACAATTGAATTTTACATGTGCATTGCAACCAAAAAAAAAGAAGTACGTGTATAATAAATAACACGGGTACGTCTTAATCAAAATACTTTGACTGAACACATGTAACGCAAATACAGTCTTGGCCGAAATGTGTGCATGTTTTGTAAGAAAAAAAGATAATTAAGATGGAATGCAAATACACTTAACATTGTAAAACTGAGAAATGCATGTTATATTAAACATCTACATGCGTAATTTGTATAATGAGACAGGTTCTATGGACATCATGAACGATATATTAGAACAGCAAACAATTTTAAATCAGACATCCTGGAACACAATGTTATTACCAAACTTTGCGCTATCGTATGGCAGAAATCTCGTGTCCCTTTAATGCCTGTAGGAGGCGCTATTCACGTTTCCATGAAGGATATGAAGAGCAGTTTTCCACCATAATGAATAGCTGCCCAAACATGCATTGCCCCATTTCCTGTGTGTTCCATGTGGAAAAGACAGTCTTCCCTCATCTGTTCTCCAGGCAAACGACGAAAACAAGCCGTAAACAAGGCTCATCTTCCAAAACACGTCACCGTACAGTGTTATATACTGAAATAAACCAATACACAATGTTAAGCGTGGAAGGTAATCAAGTACACTCGAATGCGATCTCACAGGTAAATAGCGCAAAAATAATTTGGTATGCAATGCTTATAATAAAGGGTAACCACAAACCACACTTATATACAATGTTAACTAGGGAACAACATGTTAAAATCAATCAACTATGGTTATCCTCTCCCATTCCGAGAGTTGATGACTGCGATTTTCCATTGTTCTTCGCTGACTGCACCAACTTTCCTAGTTCAAGCGTCTCATCTCCAATCCATTCTCTAACGTCATCGAACCAAGAGAGTTTCTGCTTTCGATTTTACTCATCAGGATCTCTGCAACCCCCCCCCCCTCAAATCTAATTATATGCCCAAAGTAGTGCCTTTCTCGTTTCCTTTATACATCCAGCAGTTGTATTTTTGTCTTCATGTTCCAGAACTTTCTCATTCTTTCTACGTAACTGATCTTCATCGTACATCTATAATATCACATTTCACATGCTTCTATCTGTTATTTTGTTTCAATAAACAGTGTGTACGATACCACCCCGTTGAGAAGGACTGGCCATACGTAGCATTTGAATAGTTTAGAAATTTCTAGTTTTAAATCTCTTGAAATTAAAAATGCTGATTTCGTATTAATAGCATCCACTTTCTCTTGCCATCACTACCGATATAAACTCTTTTGTTCCAACTCCAAGTTCTACTTCGTACACTGGTTTGTTTTGATACCCTCTATATTTATCATCAGTGTTAAAAATGAATGGTATTAGGAGAAACCACGAAACCATGTTACCTGATGATAAAACTTGTAACACTAAAGTTGGTACGACGCCATCTTGGGTTAGCCAGACAGGATTTTCCCAAGAGTTGGCGGGTGGTGTTATTGAATAGTTGCATTCTCTATAGTATACGAGCTTAGAATTATGGATAGTTATGCACAAATAGCCCTTGAATAACTTTGTTTTTTGTTGTTGTTTTATCAGACTTTTCGCGCAAACTAAAACCCATTTAGTACTTTTTTTTTTTTTTTATTGTCTGCCAGCTGTGTAGTTTGTTTATACGTTCTTTTTCCATATATTTACAGTTCATTGGATAAGAATATTTTGACACTTGCTTAAAAGAGACAGACTATTTTTGGTCTCCTGGCGCCCCGAAATTCACACATGTGTAAAATATGGATAACATTTTAATTGGCCACGAGAATGAGCAGACTCATTGGACAAGATTTATGAATTTATTCCTCTCTGCCGCCTTCTATGTATAAAATATTTAAATGTTTGTATTAAAGCTTAGGAAACTTCCTACAAGCTCCAATAAAGTGTGTAGACGAAACTGGTAAACAACCAGACTTGACATATAATCAAGTAGTCCTCGAATCTTCTTTGAAGTACCGAGGGAACCGGATGCTCACAAGTTAACACTCCTTACTGTGATTCTTTCATATCATCTTTAATATCCGTAAGCCTTCCTCTCGGCGCTGCAGTCTCTATACAGTTTTTCCCATTGAATACCTTATTTAGCTACCGTTTTGGATGGATTTGTCAGCTCCGTTTCTCAAGAGGTTTTGTATATATATAAAGCTGAGGTTTAGTCATTGAAATGAAAGAGTACAACTTAAGCTCAAATATCTAATGCAACTTACCTATTTACATTTATTTATATTATGTTCTCCAATTTATAATGTTGGTTGCCCGTCAGCATGTGGCCGTTATATAATGTTTACAGAAAATCTAATGTTTTTCGTCGTAAAAAAATCGTCGTACCATTTCAAAGCTAATGATAAAAAAATTATTGTTATACTTAGAAACGTATAAAACTTAGCGTAGATGGCAGAACTGAACATCTGGACTTTTAAATTACTACGTCTTTAAAAAGAAAAAAGTATTAATTTTATGCCATATTGTACTTAAAAAGCTAATATCGAACAACATCAGAATTATAAGTCAGTCATTTATGTCGTCTAGTTGGGTTGGATGGATCAAAACTACGGTAATTCCCTTGTACCACTAAATTTCTATTCTTTACATGATCAGTGCTGCCCCTGAATTATGTTTATCCAAGACGCAAAGTGCTGTAGATCATTGGATACTTACGTGTCATATATACATTGATACTTCATAGTATCAGTAATTCGTTTAGTAAGGTTTTATTAGCATATATTTTCTAAAAAGGTCAGATCAGGCAAGAAGAAACCGTACTTCGCACCTTGCGGCCTTGGGTGAGTTTTACGAGTAACGGTCCAACCAACTCTTTGGTTACAGTAGTCCAAGAGTTAGCGGCGGGTACTATTAACTAGCTTCCTTCGCTTTAGGATATTAGTTCAAAGTGAGAGATGGCTAATGCAGATAGCACTTATGTAGTTTAGTGCATGCGCGAATATTTAACGAGTTTGTTTTTGTTTGCTTATTTATTTGTTTTTAACAGGATAAAAGAGCCATTTCTTGGGTACACAAGTGACTGTTGAGGGGGGGGAAGAGTTCTGAGTCAACATTTTACAGCGTTTTCAATTTCTAAACAGCTTCAACTGAGCCCAGTCCAAAGTGCATACAGACCACGGTGCAGCTTGGCACTGAGAAAACATCATCTGAACCCAGTACTTGCAGATTTTGTCACTCTAAGTAACCATGTTTTTTTTTTGTTTTTTTTGTCTGATCACCTAACTAGAAAATTAAACATTGCATCGAGTTCGAAAACATTGACGCTATATTTTTCTGTTATACATAAAGTAAACTTGAGGAAACTAAGCACAAAGGTTACGTTTGGAGCAACCCGAAACAAATGTTCGGCTGATCAAAAAAGAACAGGAAATTAGATATAAAACAACCGGAACTTTTCGTGTTATATAGTTAGTATCCTGTGACCCAAATCACTCATTTTCTATACTTTCTAAAACGCTTCTGACAGTAGTGAAACTTCTTCGTGAGACCTTCAACTGTTTGTTCTGTTTAGTTTAATAGATCTTTGTTTCTTACATGTTACTAAAGTTACAACTCAAGATCTTCTCTGCGTGTGTATATTTTATATATACATAAAATTTAAAGAGAGTTGTATCACTTGTTATGGACTCTGAGGTAGAGGCCGCTGGCTTCGCTTTACACGTATATGAATTTGTTTGTGTTGAATTTTGTGCAAAGCTACACGAGGACTATCAGCGTTAGCCGTCCCTAATTTAGCAGTGAAAGACTAGGGGGAAGGCAGCTAGTCATCACCACCCACCGCCAACTCTTGGGCTACTCTTTTACCAACGAATAGTGTGGGGGTGTGTGTGTGTGTGTGTGTGTGTGTGTGTGTAGTAAGTAAA
>NW_013666345.1:243981-245596 GCF_000517525.1 Limulus polyphemus | reverse complement strand
TGGTGTGTGTGTGTGTGTGTGTGTGTGTGTGTGTGTAGAAAATTAGTACTTAGACAGTTAAGCAAAAAATTAAGATAAAAAGAAAAGTCTACGTTGAAAACAGCAACTTCAAATGACATTTTAATAAACAAAACAAGCTCAAACAAAAGACGAAATTGAAGATGCTGCATAAATTAAAAGGATCCCCAGGGTAAGGCTATAATGTAGGGTAAGAAATGTGCCCAGAGTTTTGGAGGTGCTTGCAGAAGTAGGACACACATTGCGATAGGAATACTCTGTCTATCAGTCTTAACCTCCATTCACCAGTCTCAAATGTTGAAGAAAACAAAATATAAAATAATAAATTATAAAGAAATAAGTTAGAAGAGCAAGAGTGGGTGCTCAAGCTCACAACGTCCCACATCTACATCACCCTTCACTGCCTGCATACATGTTGTGGGAAGGCTACTACTTTCGAAAGTAAGAAAAAGAAAAACGAAAATATGATTCTATCACTGAGGGTAAAATAAACTTACCTCCTGATGTTGGTGCTCCAGCCCCAGTTGTGGTAATAAAGCCTTAAATTAAGTAATTAGTAGTACAATAGACACATTATACTGGAATAAAAGCCCAAACAAGTTATCTAAACTAGTATAACTCCCACCAATTAAGATTACTCGTAGAGTTCACCGTAACTATCAATTTTCCTGAGCCTTTATATGCGATAATGTATTCATCCGCATAAAATAGTGCCAAGTTGTTTAAACGACCTTATTAAAATCTAAAAATACTTATCGGAAACTTTAAACAAAACTTCTTAATTTTTACTTCTTTATATTTATTTAGTACATTCTTATATTTATCACAAAATATTTTAATAATTTCATTTAATGTTTCTTTACTAAATCCATCAAATCCTAATTTTTGCATCAATATTTCAACATTAATAATGAAATATTGTACTTATTACAAATTTTACAAAATCTGAATAATTGTGAAGCTATAATTCTTATAACAGAAGAGTATGGTACATTACTGTTAAAAGAGGGTAGTCCGTATATTGGAAAATAAAAATATTTTCTTTTATCAAAACTATTTAGATTGATATCATTATCAATTATTTTAATTTTTAGATCTAAATAATGTGCCTCTATATCAGAAATTGAATTATTTATCTCAGGATTATTTCAACTAGTTAAATCATCTATCTTTTTATAATTTAAAGCAAAAAATTTCCGGATTTATGAAATTTTCTTTTAACCTATTATCATTAAAAAAAAAGTGCTATACAAGTAGAAGAGTTAGCTCCAGTTGGGTCTGCGGACATACAACTCTAGAATCCGGGTTTCGATACCCGTGGTGGGCAGAGCACAGGTAGCCAGTTGTGTAACTTTGTGCTTAATTACAAACAAAGTTCCAGTTGAAACTCCTATTATTTGTTTAAACACCTGGTTATTGAAAAAAAAACATATTTATTGTAAATACAAAATTTAATGTATCTTTTATATTTTTGAGGTAGATTTTCTTTCTTTCAGTCATATAAAAGGATAACAGAATTGTTCTATTAATGAATTCATAACAGAAATTAAATCTTTAAATAGAATCGTTGTATAAAATGTGGTAAAATTAAATCTTT
>NW_013666345.1:234401-243028 GCF_000517525.1 Limulus polyphemus | reverse complement strand
ATTCTTATCAATTGCTATTTACATCTTTAATTGATAAAACGTTAAATTTCCGTTTCTCTTAGCCCCTAAAATCTCCAAAACATTTTCATTTTACTAAAGCTCGAGAAGAAACGGCAACATAAAGGAAACTTTTATGGCCAAAAATCCATTTCATGACTAATTGATTAGCAACCCTGTTTTTTTTAACAAAAATGGAGAACAAAATGAATCGTGCAGAGAGGGAGAGGGAATTAAATACTTCACTGCGTGTGTTTCGTACAGTATCACAACTCTTGAATTATATTTTTATAGTTGACTGTGGAAATATTTTTATTTTTTGTAAGTCAAGTTTATATTAGCGTAAAAAAATTTGAAGGTGAAATTACTGTTGTGTTTATAGTTTCGAGGTATAAACCAACATTTCTGGGCAGAGCTGTACCAAGGGTAGTGTTAGTAGTACGCCCGCACAGAATGACGGCCTGTAAGGGTCGGGAGTTTGCATCTTTGAAGGTAGATTAAATTTTTTGGATAGGGGCGCAGAATTTATATCTCGCACAGAGCGACATCAATGACTGGTACGGCCATGTTTCTGGGCGCTTTACCAAAAAACTATTTTTGATTGTGTTTAATGGAAGTACTACAAATTACTAAGAGCTTGCTTTCACTGCCAGGGTTATTTTTTTTTTTTTTATTAACGCGTTTCACTGTTGCCAAGAAATATGTGACGCAAAGAGAAACGTTGTCAGTTGTTGGAATGTTGCCAAAAGCACTCTAGTACAAATCTCAATATCACACGTTGTTTGTTTGCCACATCTAACGTTCGTGGTTTAGAAGCACGTGCATAACGAAGTTGCAGGAACGGATAGCCAAAGCTGCCGTCTTCAGTAATTTATTTTGGTGCTTAGAACAAACTAATCGTGTTACCATATTATATCCTAATTTGTAGTAGTGCTCGAAATGCTTCTTCTTCTTCTTGCGCGAAAATACAAGTCATCTCAGCCATTCATGAATTACTCATATGTGACGTCTTGCGCAAGGTAAGCGTGACGTCACGTACTGAACAGGTCATTTCCGTTTCTCTTAGCATAAAATCTCCAAAACATTGTCATTTTACTAAAGCTCGAGAAGAAACGGTAACGTAAAGGCATCTCAAGGAAACTATTAGGTCCAGAAAACTATTAATACCAAGTAGGCATGACTTTTTCACATTTCTTAATAGTTGATTAGCAATTCTGTTATTTAATAAAAATAAAAAAAGAGAAAAAAGGTATCGTAGATCAAATTATAAATTTGTTAAATCATAGATATTACTTTTAAAGTGAAGTAAAGTGTTGTTTTTTTCAGGTTTATTTGTTTCTATATGCTCTGAGTTTTTGTATCCTAGACCATAAAGTTTGCTACGAGTTATATTTGGGTCGACTGTCATCAGGTGTGATTTATCAATGACTTTAATGCAACAAGGGGTGAAATGGTTATTCTAGCTTCGTTAGTTATTTACTGACAGGCTTAGTAATGGGTTTAAAGTATCGTTAGTTAGTTATTGACAGGCCTAGTAATGGGTTTAAAGTATCGTTAGTTAGTTATTGACAGGCCTAGTAATGGGTTTAAAGTATCGTTAGTTAGTTATTGACAGGCCTAGTAATGGGTTTAAAGTATCGTTAGTTAGTTATTGACAGACCTAGTAATGGGCTTAAAGTATCGTTAGTTAGTTATTGACAGGCCTAGTAATGGGTTTAAAGTATGGGATAATGATATAGATTTTTTTTATAATCAATTAAGATACCAGCAAGCAAGTGTTGGGTTTCATTAGTTATTTTTCAGTTTAATTTGATCTTTCACCAGCTGCATTCTGATAATCCTAAAAAGGATTGAAACATATATTTCCAGTCGAACAGTCGCCAACTGACCTATTAACTGTTCTCCTCTAGCAAAGGTTTAAAGTCGTGCCTTATATGTTATTTTTCCAACTTGTTTCTATTACTTTGTTCTCGTTCAGTTTTCAGGCTGTCGCCAAATTTTTGCATTTTTGTGCCTGTAGTACGAACAAGTAGACAGTTTTTCTTATAATGATACACAGAGAATTATTATTTGAGACGTTGTCACTAGATGTCGCTCTCTATAACTATATATTATGAATTGCCGCTGAGACTTGCACGTTTGTTTAATAAAAGAGGTCATAGTAAGTAAATAAAATATGTAATTAAACGACACTTTTGTGTAGATAAAAATATTACAACCGGAAATACAACTTTTAAATAGTTGCACAATAAATAAGCTTTATTAAACACAGGGTACAGCCTTAAAAAAAGACTGCATGTTTCGGTGGCGTTATCAAAAGACAAATGTTTGTAACTCTAGGTAAAAGTCAAAGTTGAGATTTTAAATCTGAAGAAAAGTGAAAAAAATTGTTTTATTTTATTCTATTTATGGCAAAACTGCGTTTATAAGCTTTAAAAATGGCTTATTGTAGTTCCTGCACTTCTACATCCACATAGCGTCCGAAGTTCTGAATTTAAAGGAATTATTATTAAGTTGCAATCATTCCATAAATTTTTAATCCCGCGTACTAAGTTGACTTAACATGTAATGGGATAGCATCAACGACATTTGCTAGGCTTGAGATACTAAAACCCCTCAACTAGTTATGACCAAACTATCTTGCATCGCATAAACGTTTTGTTTTGGGCTTACTCCTGCGCACGGCCCGTGTGTATACCGTTTGCTCATCCGTGTTTAGTTGTCCAACAACATCCAAGTATATTTTGCATTCTGGATGAAAAGTTCGCGTAAAAAGTTTAGGTGTTTCCGCTGGTTTGTGTGTTTTTATGCTAATGCTGTTTTTGAAATGTTTTCAAAGAAGACCTGACTGAAAAACAAAAAGGTGATTGAAGAGCGTTTTACATAGCATAACAACAATTATTATCAAACGAAGAACAGTAGAAAGGAACTAATTATATATATTGGACTTACAGTTGTAAACCCAACTGACTGTGTTACAAGAACTGGTTACGATGGACTAAACAGTGTGTTGTTGCTTACAATACTTGGTTATCTGACTTTTTTTTGTAGGGTCTTTGTTATAGTAAAATAATCGGTGACATAGCGGCTTTGTCTATTGGTGCCTTATATGGCAAAGGCGATCTGTTATTTTGAAGAATACATGTTATTATCACACTGGTGTCCTTATAGTTAGTTATTAATTAATCGGCCACTTGGAGATCAAAGTAGTTCACAAACAAGAAGTTATCTTTAACACATTGCTTATATATTGTTTGCAATACTATAATATCGCAGCCAGTTCTTTTGTTATTGTTGTTTGTTTAAACTTCCAACTACCAGATGGAATACTAGAAGAATTCCTTTAATTTTTTTCACTCTAAACCATTACAATCCCCAGGTGGTCCGTTTAACAAGCTGAGCGTGAAAAAGCCACACAAGTGCATTATTAGGTTAAACTGGTTCTCTTTTTTTTTGTAATTATATTTAGACAAGTTCAATAACCCAATGAAAGTTTAATTAGTTCAAATTGGTGAATGTTTGTAATTATGTTTAGTTGGGTCAAACTAGGAGCGTGTTTGTAGTTGCGTATAATTTGGTCACGCTGTTGCATGCTTGTAGGTTGTTTTTTTTTTGTTGTTGTTTAATTCTGTTAAACTGTTACATATTTATAGTTGTATTTAGTTGGGTCAAACTGGTGCGTGTTTATGGTTCTATTTAATTAGGTCAAACTAGGAGCATGTTTGTATCATAGTTGTGTTTAATTAGGTCAAACTGATACATGTTTCTGATTACGTTTAGTCGGGTCAAACTGATGCATCTTAGTAGTTGTTTTGATTAGGATAATTGTTAGTTTAATTAGCTCAAGTCAAGTTGGTGCACGTAAAAATGTTAACGTTTTTGTGTCAGTTTTTCAATCATTATTAACTACCCAAGTACATCAAACAAGAACATACTTCCTTAGAGAGGTTTTAATATTTTTATTTATATATTTCGCATCGTTTTTCTGTAAGGCTAAAGAAT
The DNA here is from genome assembly GCF_000517525.1 of Limulus polyphemus. Classification (NCBI taxonomy): domain Eukaryota; kingdom Metazoa; phylum Arthropoda; class Merostomata; order Xiphosura; family Limulidae; genus Limulus; species Limulus polyphemus. Next base: position 239,029 of record NW_013666345.1, on the reverse strand, counting down.
ATTCTAGCAATATCGGGCATCTAAGCTATGTAATTACGTTTATTTGTTATGGATTTCGCGCAAAGCTACACGAGTGCTATCTGCGCTAGCCGTCCCTAATTTAGCAGTGTAAGACTAGAGGGAAGGCAGCTAGTCATCACCATCCACCGTCAACTCTTGGGTTACTCTCTTCCCAACGATAGTGGGATTGACCGTCACATTATAAGGCCCCCACGACTGAAAGGGCGAGCATGTTTGATGTGACGGGGATTTGAACCCTCGACCCGCAGATTGCGAGTCGAGCGCTCTAACCACTTGGCCATGCCGAGCCATGTAAGTATGTAAACACGGTGAGTCGAGCGCCCTAGCCACCTGACCATGCCTGGCCATGTAAGTATGTAAACGCGGTGTTAGAGATAATTTTTACTCCTGTATTGCACAGTTCGTTATGTATAAAATCGTGTTTATTGCGTTCCAATATTCTAAATTTGGCCATAAGTTACAAGCTTTCATTCTTCACCAAAAACTTTACTACAATCTCTCGCCTAGCTTGTTACCTGACACCATAACTATAATTATGTTGTAAACACGAATGTTTTTCATCTATATACCTAACCGTAATGATGCTTTTCATGTAAAAACATAATCATATTATTTTTTCCTTATTCAACACCATGCAGTTTATCCAAGCTCGTGCTCCACTCCATCTCCAGAGTTTCAGTACACACCGGATGTTGAAGTGGCCCACACTAATTGGCTCTTTGCTGGCAACGTAACTGTCACAATATTGTGCGGTTCTTTTTTTTTTTTTTTTTTTTCTTTCTTCTTCTCTGTTTAGTACCGAGCTAACACTTTTTTTCCAGAGCTGATAGAATATCAAGTTATCTTCCGAACGTGAGAAATTTAGGTATTATCTGACCGAAGTAATCGTAAGAGTGGTAAAAGTTCGAGCCCGGAACAAGATCGACTAACTCAGTCGGGCAAAACTTTAATTATTTTTAATGAAAAAATTATATTTTGTAATACACGTTTGCTCTGTGCAGAGAAGTACAAGAAGCTATTCGACGACTTTTGGATATATGTGGAAAACATATTATGGATACAATTTTTTATTGTATTAGGAAAGTTGTATACCTGAATTAGTGAAGTGAGTGAACTCTCGATAAAAGTTTTAAAGTGAATTTAACCAAATCAAATTTCGTGATATGTAGAAATAATTTATTTATTTATCTTTTTTGTTGTTGTTCCTAAAGTAAGACATGTTTACTAAGACGATAAAAACGGTTGTAAACATTTCAAAGGAAACAGACGAGAAAAAAGTGACAAGCGCAAATGCGCCATATTAAATGTGTACTATACTAAAGTGGTGTAATGTTCGGCAACAGGGATGAAGCAACAAAGATAAACCTTTTTTTTTTTATCTCAAAAGTATACCAAAACAAAGTTTCACCGAAAGAGTCGGGCCCATCCTGCTTAGTAGGACACATAACTGCTATATATTAACGTAGCATGTGATAAAATCCTAGTCTGGTAACTTAACTATTAAATCGCACATGCGCGTTAGCTTTCTTGTAAGAGCTGAAAAATTATCGGAACCTTCTGGGGAAAAAATTCAAATACGACAGTGCTGCCCCAAGTGGCACAGCGGCATGTCTGCGGACTTACAACGGTATAATCGGAGTTTCGATACCCATGGTGGGCAGAGTACAGATAGCCCCTTGTGTAGCTTTATGCTTAATTACAAACAAACAAACGACAGCATGTGGCTGACGATTATTTCCCACGTGTAGTAGGAACGGAAGTTACGTAGCCGGAATAAGTACGCCCTGTATGCATTTGTTTTTGTAGAATGTCTGTACGCGTACGCAGAATATATAGTTAACACCGTTGTTTTACTAACTAGATGTAGAAGATGCCCAGCTAATTGTTGAACAACAGTTCGTAATTTATCATAAAACAAAACCTAAACGTGTCGTTATTTGCCTATATGCTTACCTTCGACGTCGATATGTGTATTCTGGATGGGGGTGGGAATGTGCTTGTTATCCAAATGGCGATGGGAATGGACGTTTTTTCTATGTACTATTAGGTCTATTTCTTATACTAATAACTTTCTAGTTACTTCAATTTTACCTACGGAAATATATATACATTTTTTAAATTATAATAAATAATTAAAAACAACGTTCTATATTTACACAATAAAAACTTTATGTTTCGACGTGATCTACGTCATCCTCAGGAGTAACCTACAAGACTATTTTATACTTTTCCCCTTGTCGCATTACTTCATTGTTATTTACATATTTTCTTAGTGTAATTGAAAAAATAAATAAATAAAAATACACATACACGTTGGTCAAAACGCAACTTCACATTTAACGCAATATATTTAATAGAAATGAAGAACAACATAAATAACTGAATGGCTGAACAAAAATGGCTGATAACATAAATAACGAGACAAATGAGGGACTGAAAACAAAACGTATATCGGTTAAATCCACCTCGAATAAACCTTGAATCAAATGATTAGGTTCAGTGAAAGATTTTCCTTAAATCGATAGTATTAAATAAATTCGGTATCAACTAAAACGAATTTAACCGCTTTTAAATGTTTCCTTATTGGGGAAAAAATAGAGTATTTATTGACATCTAAGGTGTTAAGTACTCTGTTTACTCGAGACTGATTATTTCAGTCCCACCAAACCCGATAAGAACACCTTAAAATCTAGTGAAACTAATCAGCAGTATTTAGTTACAATCTGTGTTTTAATTATCACTCATAAATTATCGAAACCTTTAATACCTGAAAAGGGCTTACTTAAATGAAACCTAAAGGTCGCGGATTGTATTTTGAACACGTGTCATTAGTTCAACAGCAGGAGTAATATACCAACCTTTGAGGAAGTAGGAACTCGCGAATGATTCTGACACGTATTAAATATAAAATAAGCTATATCACGTGAAAAAATAAACTAGCATCCGCCTGCTCGTGAATCCCGCATTAGCTTATCTTTAAAGAAAACTCAACTTTCGAATGTTATCTCAAAACGCATTTTCTAAATAGCGCCACGAAAGAAGGTCAATAAGTTGGTATAAACATTGAAGAGGCGTTTTTTTTTGTTTTTAACTGTTGAAAACTTTTCTTAAGCCAACCCTATAAATAAACAGGCTTTAAGTATCGGAACTCTTTGAACAAACAAAACACTAACTTGTTGTCTTTATTTACCTATATGCTTATCTTCGACGTCGATGTGTGTATAATGGATGGGGGTGGGTATGTGTTTGTCATCCAAATAGTGATGGGAATATTGTTTATTTGAGATGTACTGGAGGTAAAGCTATAACGGTTTCTACACTATATGAAGTATTGAAGGTCGGTCCTTAAACTGTTGGGTCTCCGTGCGCGGCAATAAAAGAAAAAAAAACTTTCAAGTCGAGTTGACTACAGTTTAAAGGCGTCACGAGCTGTAAATGTCGGCTAATAAATGTGTTAGCTTTGAGGTGGATCTGCCTGCTGTCTTAAATGTCAACTGACAAGTTGAAGAGTTCTTAGAGCGATATAGTTGTTGCAAAAGGAAAAATAAATTAGAATTGAACAGCGCTACTTTTATTTATATATGCCGTTTATACTTAGGAAAAATCCAGACATTTTAGGCAAATAGAAAAAAGAAAAAGACTCCGCCATAATTCTTGTGCAAGATGAAAACGCATGCTGACCTCTTTGGTAAAGCTCTGGATTACGGAGCTGGCGAATCTGGTTCGAATCCGTGCGATATCACAAAATATTTCTCGCACTTTAAGCTGGGTGCGCGTTATAAGATTTACAGTCTGTCCCTTATTGTGGATGGTATATGGTAGGGTGCTGTTGACTGGCTGCCTTCCCTTTGGTCAATAACTCAATTAGAAACGGCGACAGTCTCAGTAGCTTTCCCATGAAATACATAATATTAGCCTTAATACATCCTAGAAGATTTTCTAATAAGTTGGTCTAAATAATATAAATCAGTGACGTTTAAAACTGTGTTCAGTGTGTTTTTATTAACACAAAATAGAACGTGGACATCTGCGAGAGAGTTAATTATTTAATAATAACCCACCTGTTAGAGCACTTTATTAGATTTTTATGAATTGTGAATATAGAACATACCGTTTTTTCTTTCATCTCCCCCCCCTCCTCCCCTGTGGCTCGGCAATAAGCCTGAAGATTTATAAATCTAAAACCCAGATTTCGATACCCGTGAAGGACATGGCACAGATAGACCATTGTTTAACTTTGTGCTTAACTAAAAACAAAAAAAAAATCATTTAGCGAATATCTATTATTGCAGCCTTCAAACATTTGTTTAATTTTGAGAGAATCAACAAATCTGCTTTTTACATGTGTTTTTGTAGGCCCATAAACTGAAACTTTTTCGCATCTTATGAAGACTCCTGCAGGCAAGAAACAACATTTTATTATTTCATGCATCTAACCGAAGAATCTCAACATAAAACCGAATCGCAAGAAATTTGAATTTTATTTGCTTAAAATTAATTATTCTTTAAAAAGTAAATATAAAAAAAAAAATTATAATTTCCGGTGAAATAAATATTGCATATGAACATTAGTTCCTAAAGTATTCACTAGAGTATATCATTTAAAC
>NW_013666345.1:225937-234025 GCF_000517525.1 Limulus polyphemus | reverse complement strand
TAAAGGTTAAACAACGTCACAGTTTCTATGTTCTGTCTGATATTTAACTGAGAAAAGCTGAAAGAAAACTGTGATCGAACAACGTAAGTTTGAAATTTTTCATGAGTAAATTAAAAGTGTTACACTGTGTAATCCTGACGTGTAGAACAGTTACATTTTGTAATCCTGATGTTTAGGATAGGCATTCTTCAAATATTCACATAGCATCGGATATAAGAGTTTGGAAATTTTAGTCTGTGACATCAAGGACCTTGAAAAAATGACTATTCCGAAATATCGGGTTCGGTAAAATATTACATATTTTAGCATTGTATTAATTTCAATTTCTAAATATTAAAGGAAGTAACTTGTACAAAAGTATACCATCTGGTTTATTTATGAATTGTGTTTTAATACAGCTACATTGCATATAAACAATATTATATTTCTACTTTGAATTCCTCGTATGTCACACCTTCGGTACGCTAGTAGGAAGGAACCTGTGGAGAAATATTTAGCTTACTAAAATTTTTGCTGATAGAAGCTTAAATATAAAAATAAATTTATACCGAACCTAACTCCCATTATGCAGCATATGGCGGTAATAGTTCGTATTTCTGCAAAGTTCTCTGTATATAAATATTAGAGCAATTACTGAGAGGAAGACTTGCATATACTGGATGGTTGTTTTGCTATGCTGATATCCACATAAATCAAACTATGTAGCCTCGTTATCTTGCACTTAATCTCGTGGCGAATGATTCTTGCATCTTAAGTTTCTGTCTGGGGCTGTTCCAATAAGAATTCATTTTAGTAGGCGCCACCAGATGACTGTTTGGCTGATTTTTCTTTTTGTAATTTAGAATCGGGATTAACTGGATTGAGGTGAAAACAAACAACGCTTGGATGAATTGATGGAGTCTGCCAAGAGTCCAAATTGACTGCTTAATGAGGAACATAGTTTTTGTTTTTATAATCGTGTGGTATAAAAACGTTAGATATGATTAAGTGTGTTTCAAAGCATGTATTCTCTGATTAAAACTACTTTATTGGTATTCAGTCTCCATTGACATCCGTTTAAAGGTAATATAGTGCAATTTAAGCATTTACGTTTCTGTTCATTAATGGATCTGCATCTGAACAGTCGGCCCGGCATGGCCAGGTGGTTACGGCGCTTGACTCGCAATCTGAGGATCGCTGGTTCAAATCCCCGTCCCACCAGACGTGCTCGCCCTATCAGCCGTGGGGGCTTTATAATGTGACGGTCAATCCCACTATTCGTTGGTAAAAGAGTAGCCCAAGAATTGGCGGTGGGTGGTGATGACTAGCTGCCTTCCCTCTAGTCTTTCACTTATAGTCCTCGTGTAGCTTTGCACGAAATTCAAAACAAACCAACAATTTGAACAGTCAATCCATCGTAATAATTCTGAATGCTTGGGTGGATCATAAACAATTGGTGTCAGTATCATATCTTTGAGTGTGGTATCCATAAGTGCTTTATTCACCATATATATCTGAAAATTCTAAACTTCAAGCTGCTGTCAATGTACAAATCTAATCGTACTGGGAAGTAAGGTTTCAAAATTAGTTTGTCCATATTTTGGATTTTTTTCAATTTGGGGTGACGGTCTTTTCCTGTTATTTATCTATTACAAGTTGTTTTTCTTATCTAGAATATAGGGAATATTTGTGACTGTATAGTTCTATTCAAGAAAGTGTTCGACGCTGAGCAGTGTCAATGTCATAATCCCCTTAAAACTACACCGGTAATTTGATTGTCCATTGAACAATCAATAATTAATTGTGACATGATATTCACATATTAGTCAAATACCTAATATATTTTAGGTTATTAGTGATGAGTAAATGACTATATCAAACTCTTAAAAACTATCCATTCAAATTTAATCAAAACCTCCTTTAAAATACTACCAAATCCCCGAAAACTACTAATCTAGTTTATTTCGATCATTACAACATTAAAAGTATACACTTCTATATTCTATATCCACTTCAGTTAGCAATATTACTGTAAACTCCCATCGCCTGTTGTGCTTCTTCTTGATAAATCAACCTATACGACCGTTTTCCATTCTAAGCCCGAGATCTCCGTGGTTTTTATTCGTACTAAACGGTTGGTTCTCCTCTACAAGTTGTCTTCATACAGAACTATCAAACCTTCTCCAGCTCCCTGCACGATGGCATGATTAGAAACTCGTGTGACCTACCAGCAAGCAATACCGGTCTGACTAACCTTTCCGTATCATCTGTTTAAAACGCTGCTCTTAGTTAAATGTCTGTCTTACTAAACAAAAACATTTCATTATTGATTATTCGTCATTTCATGAAAGAACAAAATGACTTAAATTTGTGTTATTGTTGTTTTTCATTATACCTTTGTTAAGCCTTACCCTTGACGTTATGATTTTATAATTATCATCCAACCCCATACACATTACCAATCTCTGTGCTACCAGAATCTAACTTTATTTAATAAATAGTTTTGTTTGTACTTAAGCACAATACTACACAATGGGCTATCTGTGCTCTGCCCACCACGGGTATCGAAACCCGGATTCTAGCGTTGTAAGTCTGCAGACATACCGCTGTGCCACTGGGAGGGGATTAATAAATAGCCTTTCTACGTCAACTCTTTCTCCACCTTCTTCGGTAGACTGTTTAATCACTTACTGTTTCATTAGTTTCCCCGCCAGATGCCACCACTCTTCTTCGGTTGATACTTGTTAAATTCCATTACTAACTTCAGTAATTAGTTGCTTGATGAAGGCACAGGTTCTTTGCCTAGTCTTCTTGCGTGCTCTACACTAAATGTTTTTATTGTGGTTCACAATTCAGAAGAATAAAATATTAAACTTGGAGACAGTTTACCAATTTTTATACTATACTGATCAGTGACCTCGGATTTTTTTTTCCCCTATGTTACCATTACTCTAGTGCTATCTCTAATTATAAGTCCTATAACTGCCTTAACCTTTTCCATCATCTTCCTGTTTAGATATCTCCGTTACTTCTTCTGTGTACACCACATGATTAGATTACCTGGTCTTCTTGTAATCTTTCTTACCAGAGAATATTCACTCTGTCTTCGCCATCAGTAGAACGAAGAGAATGATTGTTTTTGCTAAACGTTACATTAAAATTATTGCTTTAACACGGGTTCCCTCTTTTTTTCTCAAGCTTAGTACCGTTGAAAACAAACTGATCGAGTTAACACGAACATGCAGTGTTTGTATATGTACATTTATTTATTTCAAGCTATTAGGTGAGATCCAAAATAAGTAAGTACAACGTGGAACCTGCGATTAAGCAATTAGCCCAATACTCGTTTGTTTGTGTCACTAATGACATGCAGGTTTATAAACTACAATTAGAAAGAACCTATTACTCGTATTAGTTTTCTAATGACGATAAAGGTAGACATCTCTTCAACAGCTCACATTTGATTCTGGTACAATATATTAGTTTTCATAAATTCACTTCTGATAGATGTAATTATTTTTTCATCAGTTTTTTTTTTAACCCTAAATCGGCTTTCGTTTCCATTTTTCGCTAATCCGTGTTGAATTTATATTTTTCTTCACTAGTTTACTCTTGAAGAACTTAGTTGTTCTTCATCAGTTTACTCCACACTAAACTAGACCTTTCTTTGTTACTTCACTCCTGATCAATGTAAACGTTATTTCTCATTTTACTCCCGACTAGCTTACTTTCCTTTACTTCATACGTGTTGAATGTAAACTTTCAATATCGTATCGCCTCGTATTTTATTAAAATGTACATTTTCATTAGTTGATTCCTGATGTAAGGTCGATCTTCTTTCATCCGTTTGCCGTGACTAAAGTTAACTTCATAAATTCAGCCCTGACTAAGGATAATTTATCTTTCTTCCTTTTCTCAAATAGATAATATTGTCAATAATCAATTTTATATTCGTGCGGGAAATACTCAAAATATATATTGTGGTTTTTAAATAACCCTTCACTGTTTTCTAGGGAGTAAAAAAAAAAAAAAAATTAAAGGTACAGAATTTTAGTAAAAGCGCGAGATTACATTTTGCGTTAGTTGTCTTGGCATATAATAAGTTGAAAAGCAAACTTTCATTTCTAAAAATACATTGCTTTACTTAATTGTTAGTATATAGTTAACCAACGTTTTGAACGATACGATAGTTTAGTTTTAACTCAACTTCTGGTGTGAATATTCCTGCTTTTAATATAATATTGGAGAAAATATTTTCATTTATTTATTTAAGTTCAAAAGAAAAAGAATTTTCAAACTTGACCTTTTTGTTGGAAACTGTTTTACTTTAAAAAAACTTGCTATTATTATACGTTCTCTTCCTCTTTTATTCCTTTTGTTTACTTGGAAGACGTGCACGTCAGTGCCTATGACATCAGACTTCCTGGTCTGCGTTAGATTTTTATCTCGTTTATTTTAAGAAACCTCGTGATTGTTCGCAGAACAACAGACTTGAGTTTTTATGAGTACATGCGTCTGTTCACAGAATTGAAGAACTCTGTTCTTATTTCTTTAGTTTTTTGTTTTTTTTCAAAGTACCAAGGTCGCCTTATTTTTTGGGCATCAGAACCGGGATTAATTTGACTGTAAAGTAAGTTGTCTTTGTGACAATAACTGTAATTTGTCTGGACAACTTGTGCTTTTTGTTTCTGAAAATGAACAAAATGTCCTCCTTCTATTTAGATCCTCCTTGTATTTTATTTACTCTAAGATGTCGCTTAATTCCAAAATATGACCTGTTCGTGAGCAGTGAATGTGAACTCCTCATGAACAATAAGTACGAATGCCCTCATAAGCAGTGAGTATGAACTCCTCATCAATAATAAACATGAACCTCTCACTTCAAAAGCATTGTATATAAATCCTTATAAGCAATAAGTATAAATCTCTTCATAAACAGTTAGTATGAATTTATCACAAGGAGTGAGTATGTATTGTTAATTAGTAGTTTTATTGTTTTTCTGTTGTCAGAAATATTTAAAGGTTGTTTGTGTTTTATAAACGGTAATTTTTTTTTTATTATTGAACTTTCCGTTGTATATTCTTTATATAAAATAAATGTGTTATTCAGTTAACACATGAACTTGGTTTCTTTGCCTTGTGCTAAGATTTATTTTGGTTATGTGTGATGAACGTATTTCTTCTATCTGGTGTAAATGTTATCAACTCTGTCAAGAGATGCCACCCCCACCCCCCAGTAGGTCAGCGGTAAGGTTACGAACTTGTAACACTAATCTAGGGTTGGATTCCCCGCGTAGACACCCTATTATAGCTTTTCACTAAAAACAAACAAGCTCTCAAGAGACAAAAGCTGGTGTAGGTCGACCAATCGAAAACCATAAGAGCTCATTAGTATGTAAAGAATGTTTGTTTATTTAGTTAAACATGAAGTAAACATAAAATCCCATAAACCATTGCACACCAAGCTGCATGAAAATCAAACTATAATTTGGTCAGTAGAACAAAGGCATTCAAAATAAATCGACAACTCTCTTCCAAACTGTTGGTAAAATCTAAATCAAACAATATCTCGTGTATAAATACACTTTAGTACACAACAAGCTTGTTTCATTTCAAACTTTCCTAACTCAACTCCCTATCACGTTTATAGTCCCTGATATCGTGGCTTTTAGTCATTATACTAAACGTCCTGGGACGTCGTGGTCTGGTGGTATTCATAATCAACGCCATGCCACGTTGTAGTCCCTGACAATGTGGCTTTTAGTTTCGTACTCAACGCTCTTTTGAGTCATAGTTCCTGATATTATATGACTGGTAGTATTCATACTCAGTGCTCTGAAACTTTGGAGTTTTTGATATCGTGGCTGAAAAAAAAAAAAAAAAGTGGGGGGGGGGGATAATCCCTTATCTTGATTTAGATACCTGTGGTGGGCACAGCACAGAAAGCGTATTGTGTAACTTTGGGCTTAACGACAAACAAACAAACCCTTATTAATTAATATTCTCTGTTAGCTTTTTTTTTTTCTAAGTATAGTAAATTATCAAATATAGATCGTTCAGTATTTGTTATACAATTCTATTAAATTATAAGTGAAAGTAAAGAAGAATGTATAACAATCTGTCAACCACACTATAGCTGACATATGTAGTGTCGCTCAAAAAAATTAGGTTAAGACAGTTTATTAGTATAAGCTTAATACTAAAATGATCGTTGTCTCCTTTTAGTTCCAGTAAAGTAAAGCATTTCTAATAGAATGTTTAGACAAAAGAGGCCGTCTTTGATTGGAAACTTCTGTGAACTGTATCTGCCTTGGAAGATTGGCGCGACGTTGGAGTTGCTGTCGTGATGAAGATATAATCTGCGCCAGCAGCTCCAAAAAAATCCAAAAACTTTTAAGGCAGATGCAGTTTACAGAATTTTCCAATCAAGAATGTAAGGCTATCCAATATCTGTAAAGTAAGATTAAATAAATAAGTTGCTAAATCATCAATTAATAGCTTTCTATTTTATTTTTTCGTTTGACTTGAGAAACCATGTTTTATAACTGTGATAGACTACCTAATCTCCACTAAGTTACAGTAGGAATGCGAGTTTTTGTAGATTATTGCCCCCCTCCACTCTCAGTTGGTGAAGTCTAAGATGTGGAACTCTGTGTAGTGTTTGTGTACTTATTTTAATGTGAAAAATAACGGCGGCAGTTTGACGAGCGTTGTCTTGGAGATAAGGGATCTTGGGTGGGTACAAATGATTAAATGTTGGTGGATGACGGTCAAGGACACCGTGAATGGCAACGCCTTACATCCCGTCTGGACATTAAAACAGATCTTGATGAAGGACTATTTTCATTCTCGGAAAGTGTACCTTAGTTCAGTAGTTTGCCTTTTATGAAGATCTAGATCTTGGGAAATTTTATTTCAAGAGCAAAACTGTAGAAGTACTTTAATTTTGCAGTCAAATTGAAGTTACGTCTTGGTGATCTATGTGATTCATCGTGCTTCTGTGCAACTGAACTGATTCCAAGAGAAATTTATTTACAACACATACTCTTATTTAACTTGTTCATCATCTTTTAGATATTAAGACAACTCACGTATCAAAGATCTTAACCTCTCTGCCCTGTGTGTGTGTGTGTGTGTATGAAGTGCTACACTTTGAATGACACATATCCACCAAAAGTAGTGACGCACTTTTAACATGGACTGACAATAAACGGTTTGTGGGGAATAGGAGGAAACAGAATTGAAGTGATATGATTGCGATAAGTATTAGTTCACAACTTGCCTACGCATAATAAACGGAAGTTGGAAAGCCACATCCGGTAAAAGGACACTTTTGAAGGACTGTTTCAATCATCCATGTCGTCGCCTGCTCAATATGATTCACTCGTTTAAATGTTGAGTTCTGGAAAAAAAAGTCATGCACGAATAATAATATTTTACGTTATTATGAAATCGAATTAATGTTATATTTTTCCTCTCTGGATGTCTCGTGTTTTATGAAGGGTTACTTAATGTTACATATGGTTAACAATTATTGTAATAAGAAAATTATGTAGGTGTAAAAATAATAATATAAAGTAAGATATACATGCTTTTAGTTCTAATTGATATGAATGATGCATACTCAAGTTTTATATAATTTGTTTACAGGTAGACAACATCAATGCTTGTCTTAATTTTCTTGACGAGCTGGGGGTTAATGTTGTAGACATTACTGCCCAAGGTAAGAAAAAAGTCATTCTTTTGAAGTAGCAAATACAAATAGTTTATTGAAAGAAAAAAATCAATGTTTAATGGTCATAGTTTGATTTGTAACAGTCTTGTATTACGGACTCTGTGATTGGTTAAATACCATGCAGCACCATGTAATATATCATCACGTAGTTTATTATCGTACAGTATCATATATCTTATGTTGTAGTATACAATTAAAACTATGATATAAAACAATTAAAGACGCTGCATAAATAAAAAAGGATCCCCAGGGTACAGGCTATAATGTGTCCTGGGTTTTGGAGGTGACTGCGGAAGTAGGACCCATATTGCGGTGGGAATAAACTGTCTATCTGTCTTAACCTCCGTTCGCCAGTCTTGCATGAAGAAATTCAT